>NC_087479.1:30109914-30364914 GCF_036417665.1 Passer domesticus
TGCTTCCTTTTTTATCCAGTGAGGATAAAAAAAATCTGTGAATATCAGACTTCCTTGGACACATAGTCATGTTTTGCATAGAAGTCTTCAATTTAGGATGTGCTTGTCTGTGTGAGGTGAGGTTTAGGACATGTATATTTCAGAAAAAAAACTTTTGAAAAGAAAATTACCTTTTCTTGAGCAGTGCAAACCATTTGTACCCTTAATTTCTGTGATTTCATTTCTTTTGGTATTTCCTAATAAATGAAAACATGAACAGTTATAGCAAAGATCACTAGGCATCAGAAAAAAAATGTGAGTCATAGTCTAATCCCAGAGCAAAACCTTGTTTAGATGATGAAACTCTTGCCGTGGAAAGCTTGGGAATCTTGGTGGGTGGAATCTCTCATTGTCAGAACTTTCAACAAAAGAGCAGCTGCAGATACTGAAAGCATTAAATAAAAAATTACCAACAAGCTGTCTTACCTGTGTGCACTCCACAGAAAGGAAGGGCAAACATGAGCAGGTAGTGCTTGTATATCAGTCAAAACTATGACAGCTACGGTGTAACATCTGACAACACTGACATGTGCTGCACTCCCTAAGATATTCGTCTAACTGAACCATAAAGACTCAAATAAATTAGTAATAGTACCTTGCCTGTCAATGTTCTATCTTGCAGGCTTCTCACACTGTTGATTAGCATTGTTTGAAGTCATTCATCAATACGTTTACTTTCAGAGAAAAAAAAAAAGAAGAATGCTGAATTATTTTATTACCTTAAGAAAAAAACAGCAAAAAAAGGGGCACCTGATTCCTCATGATCACATATTCATTTCTAGGAAAAAGACTGATAAAATTCAGTATAATGCTTCCATACTAGTCAAACAGATCAGATTTTGTTTTCATTCATCTGCTATGTGGCAGATGAAGCTCTCTTAACCAAATCAGTATTCTCATATAAAAAAAATCAGATGGTCAGCTACTACCTGTCAGATTTTGCCTATATTCCTGCTGCCTAACACAAAGCCAGCACAATCTTCCTATAATACTTTATTTTTTATACTATATATATACCTGTTCGTGCTTTTTTTCTTGCTCTTTTTGCAACTGGAAGCATAATTATCATGAAAAAGAAGGTGACTGGGAGTACCTGCAGGTGTGAATGAGCAGTAATGGCCCTGACAAGCCCCACCCAGAGCCTCCACCCACAGCCTGGCCCCTGGGCTCCATCTCATTGCAGGGCTGGGCTGTGCAGACCAGAGAAAAGGAAATCTGTTCAAGTAGAGATGAATACTTGCACAAGTCTTAAAACCTTGATTGTCAATTAGTTTTGACGGGAAAATAACTGAATAACCTGTTTTGGGTTTTCCATTTCATTAAAGCCAAATTTTGTCCTGATTTCACCTAGGGTAGGGTTAACTTCTCCCCAGTAGCTACTGCAGCGCTGTGTTTTGGATTCAGAATGAGAATGGTGTTGTTTTTAATAAGCCATCTTTAGCTTAAGTCAAGGACATTATCTCCCCTTGTCTCATGCTCTGCCAACGAGGAAGTTCACAAAGAAACTGGGGGCAAGCATAGCTGGGATGGGTGACTTGAACTGACTAAAGGGATATTCCACACCATAGAACTTTGTGCCCAGTATATGAACTGAGGGGAGTTACTGAGAAGGGTGGCCACTCTGGGTTCAGGAAGGGAGGTCTGGCATCGGTCACCAGGTGGTGAGTAATTGCATTGTGCATGACTTCAGATTTTTTTTTCCTTTTTATTATCTGCTTGTATTAGTGAACTTATCTGTCATTACCTTCTTACCAATATAATTGCTGAAGACAATATATATTAGTATCTTACAATCCATACAGGTTTTCCTCACTTGAACTCTCTTAAATTTATGATGTATCTTCCACTAGTAGCTGTCTACTTCCATAAGCTTCTGACTCAGGTTTTTTTTCCAGTAACTTACTCTTCTCTTATTCTCATAAAATTTCAATTATTTTGGGCCTAAATCTTTCCTTTATTCATATTGGTAAATTCAGAAGAAATTATTCATTGAGAATACAGATGAAGCCTTAATAAAGACTCACTTTCCTTATTCTTTATGCATCTAATAAAGCTTCATAAATCTTAGGACTGATATAAAAGTCTAAAGCTCCTAATTTTTTAAAGAAGTGTAGAAAAGTTGATTAATAAAATTCTTGCTTTATGGATGGTTTAGGTCACTGACGTTTATAAATTGGAAAGTTTTGAAAGCCATTTGGTTACCTATCTTAGAAGTGGGAATATGTGAAAATGGTTTCTCCTTTCAAAGGAGGAGCATTGAGGGATTTTGCATGTTGACCTTATGATCAGCATTTGCAATATTTTTTGCCTTTATAAAGATCTAAATAAGCAATTTACAGAAACCAAAATAAGCACAAGAAACCCAAACACATGAGTGCACAGATGTAAGAAATTCATTCTAGCCTACCTGCTAAGCACATATACTTCATATTTGAAAGTGGAAATAAGAGAGAACAGATGTACTGTTGTGGTGACATGACTACGCCAGGTTTCTTCTGCCCTTGCACTTCACTTGTCATGGGGGTTAGTAAGCATACTTTATGTTGCAGTCCTATCAAAAGGATATGTTCTTGTTGAAAATAATATGTTCTTGTTGAAAGATCCTCATTGGAAACTAAGCAGTGAGCAATCTCTATCTAGATCTTTTCACCATCGTATGCTTATCTCAGAATATTTCATAAGCTAGGCCCTGCACAGAGGAAAAAATACATAGCCTTTTTAAAGTGGTTGATTTAAAAGTTTTCTTTTCCTTGAAACCATTTTTCAATATTGTGGTATTTAATAGAGCGGTTTTGAAAATTTTGAAATTATTTTACTTATCATTTAACACAATCATGAAAATATTTTGTAAGTGGATATGCAGTGGCTCAATACGCATTACTTATGTTTTGTTAGGTTAGGTAGAATGGGCTTTATGTATCTTACCTGAACCAGTACCATGGGATTTCACATGGGCCATAAACGAAGCAAAAGCCCCCTTCAAGTCGGCCATCACGCTCACCTAGATGGAGTGTATGGTGCCACAGGTCTCTGAGAGAAAAATGAGCTACTCATTGAAGATGAAATAAAAAGTTCTGTTTCTTTGCCAGACATAAGGCAAGTGTAAAAATTACTGGCCAGCTAACACATGTAAAGAATTGTTGTGGTTTAACTCCAGCCAGCAGCTAAGCCTCCACAGCTGCTTGCTCACCTCCCCTGTGCAGGGTTAGGGGAGAGAACTGGAAAAGTGAGAAAACCTGTGGGTTGATATCAAGATGGCTTAATAAATAAAGCAAAGTCTGTGCATGCAAGAAAAGCAAAATACAAAATTAGTTCACTGCTTCCCATGTGCAGGCAGGTGTTCAGACATCTCACACATAAACACCACCACTTTGACTGCACCCCTGTTCATCATTCTTCCCCCAGCTCCATATCCTGAGCATGATGCCACACATTCTGGAATATCTCTTGGATCATCTGCAGTCATCAGTCCCAGCTCTCCCCTCTCAACTTTTTGTACACCCTCAGCCTTCTCGCTGGTGGTGTGGAGAGAGAAGCTGAAAAGGTCTTGAAGCTGTGCAAGCCCTGCTCAGCAGTAACTACAGCATCCCTGAATTATTAGGGGTGCTTTTGTCATAAATTCAAAACATGGTCCCATATTAGCTACCGTAAAGAAAATTACGGTAGCTGTCTCAGCCAAATACAGTACAATAATGTAATGCATCATAATATGTCAGTGACATTTACTTTAGAAAGTGGGTTTATGATTGGGTATTACATTTAACTGCTGTTCTGTTCAACTCTGGAATATGGGGACAATTCCAAAAAAGAAATAAAGAATAGTAGAACAAACATTGCACTCATTAGGCAAAATGAGTAATTTCTAATGAAAATAACAACCAAAAAAATTTTGAGAGAGGAAGAAAAGTGAAAACAGAAAAAACACCCTTCCGTTTTGTTTTGTTTTGTTTATGGAATTTGAGATATTTTTCTGCCAAAATTTCTAAAGATATGACCCAAGAAATTGCTTGAAAGCCAATTCAGAAAAGTGGCTCTGTTCAACTTGTCTATGAAACATTGCTTTATTTTATGAAGAATTGTTATTTATATGACAAAACTAAACAGTAGAGATCAATTATTTGTGAAGCACATTTGATGGCTCTGCCTTTCTTTGGATGGTATTGGAGTAATGGGTAATATTACCCACATGGGTAATATTACCCATTGTATCACACCAGTTACATAAATTTAATTAAAATTCAGCTACTTCTCTGGACCTGTTTCATGCCGATGGAACTCTGTTTTCCATACCTGTTATAAGGGGCTTGTGTCCTCACACCAGAAAAAAGCCAAAAAAATAGTCATTTATACTCCACATTACAAATTAATCAAATATATATATACATGCATATATATATAGTGATGTCAGCAACCAATAATTTGGTTCTAATAATCCATCTTTGATCCCATGATAAAACCACACTGTCACTGATTGATTTCTGCTATAAAAATATGAATATTTGCAGGAAGAACTCAGAATCATTTTGGAAATAAAGACTCTACTAATAGATTTATATTCTTTTGCATATGCTTAGGGGCATGCAGATATTTCTGTGGTTTATTTATTTATTTGATACTTCAAAATCAAATGAACATGTGTTCTCTGTATTCAGGCTTCCATTTATTCACTGTTAAAATGCATGAAATGTTCTCTAGTCTCTAGAATAGATTGAAGGCAGAGGATGATTAAACTGTTTTCTAGTTTCTCTTTGTCTTTGTGACAGAAACTTATATCTGATTGAAAATCTAGAACCATTCAGTCTTGATATGAATGTAGTGGACTTCTGGCACCTTCTACTTGAATGTAGGATAAGTAAATCAAATAGATTTCTTCCAGTATCATCTCCCTAATAATTTGAAAAATATGGGCTCCTACTTGGGGAAAAAAAATAATTTCTTTGCCATTGTCTCAACAGTTCAAAAGAAATGTAGCTGTCCACTCATTCATACATTCTTGAGTGCTAGAGAGCCACTTCATGACATCTCAGTTCAGCGTCCTGTGTGCCACACCTTAGCTCCCCTCCAGAATCCTCCCAACCTGTTTTTCATCATGGACAGCCAGACAACAAAATTTTAAAGGAGAAACTAAGAGTGCAAGATTTTCAGCCCTGCCATCTGGGATTTTCACAGTTTCCTGTGAAAACATGCTTAACATGTTGAAGAAGTTATGGACACTGAGGATTTATCACAGTATGGGTTGAAAAGGTCAGTTCCAGTGACTGAATCTTTCTAGTTCCAGATCATGTTAGCACTAAAAACATGACTGAGTTTTGTCCAGTACAAAACACAGTTTTCTTCTTGTATGTTATGGTATCAGCAGTTACCTCAGAAACCATAATAGTGAATGATAATTTTGGGTACTTTTTAATGTATATTGCCATAAATCCTATGTATTAATTAACCATCATACATCTGTATCTAAGGCTGTCACTAGCAGATAAAAAAATCAAGCAGTGAGGCATAGATTCACCCCTATTAAATGTTGATGCAATCATTTAAGTTAAAAACAGGTATCTGTTACAGAGAGCAGAGAACTGGATTCTTCTAGAGGTGATACAGTCCTTAACTGTCCTGAACTGCAGTCAGGTGCTTCAAAAGGAAAAAAGGATGAAATTGGGTACTAAATATTAAGTCACTTGCCTATCCTTCATTTCTCAAAGCACTACAGAAGATATATAGCTAATCTCATTGTCTTCCTTTACCTTCCATGGGTCATTCAGAGGAAAAAGATTCAGATGTGTATGGGACAGTCCTATCAAAGCTGAGGCTTCCATACTGCAGTGAAGACATATTTTAATTATAGTCTCCCAAACCACAAATTTGCAGAATCTAAAGTGACAATACATCTGGTAATGAAAAGTAAATCCCTCTTTACATCTAAAACTAATACCTAAGCAGCAAAAATAATTTTTAAAAGGGCTTTTTAATTATTCTCCGTAGTAACCTTTTCTTTTAGGATCACCATATGTACCCCATTACCCAGTGATCTCACTTTAAATTTGTATGACACATTAAGGTCTTATCACTCTGCATCGCAAAGGGATACATTAAAATGCCACATATTTTACTATTTATGTTGCCTTGGCAATTAAAAAACCAACAACACCCCATACCATTAACAGTGATTAGTACTAAGGTCGCTTAAAAAAAATGCATCTCAGAAGTGTAACTGGATAGAAGTTTGCAAATTTCATATCTGTTGGTTGCTGCCATCTTAGCTTGAATTAAATGATCACTTGCTAAGACAATACCAAAAACACTGTCTTCTGTTTGCTGTTAGGTTCCTTCATCTTCCACTTAACTTGTGATTATAGCCTATAATATCTGACATTAGTTAAGAATTTGGTCAATCTACACAACACCAATACTTGAAGAGATTAACCCTGGGTTAATCAAATGGAAATAATTTCTGAAAGTTCCAGATAATCAAATTTGTACATGCAATGTAGAGATTATATTGCCACAGTAAGTTTTAGAGCAGATGTCTGCTGCTGTAGAAACCTCTTTATAGCAGAATTTAAATCGCCCTTGTTCAGTAATGACATAGGTTATTAAAACACAATTTTTATGGTGACCTAATTAAAGCATTCTATCAAAAACAATCAAAGCAGCCACTCTTTCACTGATGAGGTTTTTCAACCTCTAAATGCAGCCCTGATGAAAGCACAGCATGAAAAATGGATAAAATTATGATTTCTGCTGACAAATTAGCCTTCAGCGATTGTTAATAAAGGAAAATAGGAATTTACACACCAACACATAAACTTAGTAAGTGTGGCCTCTCTTCTATTGCCTTTTGCAGCAGGTAAAGAGCACTGTTATAACTATCATCCTCAAAATGTTATTAAACAGTTACAGAGTGAGAATTATATATTTTAGTTTTGGAAGCCTAGGAGCTAGACTGTGGGCTCTTACTAACCTGGCTGCCTGTCCCCTGGGTAGGCTGTGATTCCCTGCAGCCCATCCACAATTTTGTTAAACACACTCTTGGTTTTTCTGCAGTTACAGAGTGTAGTTCTGAACACTGCTACTCAGCAGAGGATTCACTATGCATCTGGAAGCAGCACTAATGTTTACTTGGTCCTTTCAGATTTGGATTTATTGCCTAGTGACACAAAATAGGATTCTCCTCACAATGCTTCAATAGAAGAGATCCTAGTCAATCCAAAAAGTCAATCCAAAAGTAAGTTTTGATTTAGACTCTGCCTTTCAGACTATTTTCGGAAGCTGTATTTTCTTATGTTGATTATCATTGCTAACAAGCCTAAGAGAAATGTGGTACTAACTTTACCTTGTGAATCCAATTAACAAAATTGGCAGAATATTTGAAAATTAATTTAGATTAAAGTAGCACAATTTAGAAAGTGCAAAATTCCAGTTCATGTAATGGATCTATCTTGACACAATTATGCATAGAATATACCAATGGTTGTAGATAACACTGAATAACCTTTGTTCTGTATTTATTTCTCAATTGTATTTCCAAATTAGATAGTGAGGAAAAGATTTTTCAAGGCTTATGACAAAATATTTTTAAACTTTTAATAATACTTTCATTACAGCAGGTATATCTTAGTTTAAAATATGTTGTAGCTCTGAAATTTATCTATTCCATCTAAAAGATGTGTAGGAAACTAAAAAGAAAAAATACACTAATGATGAAAAAGCTCTCATCATTATTCTTTTCTCAGAACATGTACTCTGTTCTTACACTTCAAAGATCTCAGAGTAATTTTACAGTGCTTCCTTCTTTCCTTCTGTCTGATGCTGTGATACATCTCAGTTTTTCTGTACAAGTATAAACTGAGGTGTAAATTTACCACCCAAAAAGGAGTGGCTTCATGCACATGTCTTACTGGGGATGAACAGTAACACACACTGTCCCCCAAGTCATGGGCTAACACTGCCTAAGAGAATGCTGCCTGGCATGGAAAAGTGACATCCCAGTCTGTGTGCTGGCACTTCTAGAACAGGGACAAATTATGGCCAATGCTCAGGCCTATGCCTTCATTGTGCTTTATCTGCCCATGCAGACATAGCCACTAAGGCTACATGAGCCCTGGAAATACCTGAATGAGATGAACAGATTAATCTTTAGGCCTGCAAGGGTTCATTTACTCCGTAGAACACATGGTCTCTGGATATTTTTTTTTTTACTGACTGGTACTAGCTCTGTGTGTTTTGGCACAGCTCTTACATTAACATTAGCATGCTACTCTCTTAGTATGGTAAGAGGTGGGTCTGTCTGGAGCCTTGGAGAGTAGAGCAACATTGAACCTCTCTAACTGAAATGTTAATCAACTCTTAAAGTATTTCATTTTTATTAAAATTAAAGAGAAAAGCAATTAATTTAATTGGAAAATTAGAGCAATATCCTTGTGTTCCGGGCAAGCAGCACAGAAGGAATTCACTAAGAGAAAAATATTGCCGCACAGATATTAAAAATAATAAACTATGCAACGATTATATTCTCATGGAACAATAAGAAAAAAATCTTTAAAAATTTTCAGTAAAGTTCTTATCATTTGACTTTTAGTCACTACTTTACTGCTGTCCTTTAGCCAGGTATTATATTCCAATATATTGTATAATTATGCTTTTGTGATGTGCTTGTTTATCACTCTCTAACTTCAGTACATAGTTATTTTGAGGAATAGTAAATTTTATTGGAATACTATAGGAAAAAGCTGAATTTTAAAATTTTAGGAAAAAGTATGGAATAGAAGCTTCAGACTCATTTTTCAGCAACACTCCTTTTTCAGTAACAACCTTTAGACATTTATGGACTAAAATAGGAGGTAGAAGATCCAATGACTCAAAATCTATTCTCTGAAAACTCTGGCCATACTGCTGTCTCACCAAAAGGCTTTGTAAACATCCCAAACTTGAATCTTCCAGGGTATGACCTTTTTTCAATTTTTAGATTTACTTTTTGGAAAACTATTCCATATGAAGGACAAAGTATAGGCTCTAAGTTGTAAGTTCTTGAGTCCTGATAACCTTAAAATTTGAATATCAGGCCACTAATATTAATAAATTAATACTAACATAGTTGTGTTTTAGGGTCACTTACCTACAGAAGCTCAGTAGGGTTTTAGGTTTGTTTACCTACAGGCTCTACAAGTTTGCAAATATACTTAAGGTGGAAACATCAGATGAGTGCTGGCAATATCCAGTAGATCTTCTTCAACCTTATTCAAATATTTTTATTGCATTTGATAAAATCAGTGTCACCAATATACAATCCATGTAATCTTGACAACACCAGAAATATATGTCCAAATATAATTTGGATTAGTGTGAGAGAATATTTCTATAGAATAGAATAACAGATCTATGAGTGTGCTTTTCAAATCTCTATGTGTATTCAATGATGTAGGTGTAAATTTCCTGCATAAAATTCTTGAATTTTTACTTGTAGAAAAATCTGGAATCTTTATATTTTGAATTTTTTGGGTTTGGTTGCTTTTATTTCTTTTTTCCTTCCTTCTTCTCTTTCTCTGCATTTTTTTACTAAGAAATAAAATTATAATATTTAATAACTATTAGCAATATGCATATACTTTTAAAAAAGACATATTTTGTTGAAAAATTTAAGGAGAATATCACTAGCAGTAAAGTCACAATTTCTTGAAAGGACTAAAAACTTTTAATGTCATATTTCAACACTTTGATGTATTAAATTTCAGTTGCCCAGTCCAAAAAAGTTTTAGCTTTGAAATTTAAAAGCATTCAAAGCATGGTCCATTAGGGAAAAAAAATTCTTTGTAGTATTTTATGGAGTCCTTCCTTTTATTTTTTCCCATTCTTGAGTCCCATGCAAGAGTGTTAATGACCACAAGAGACATTAAGAACTGGGAAATCTCCTTCAAGATCTCCAATTAGCACTGTACATTTTAAAGCACTGAAACTATTTTGCTTACAATTCTAAAATGTTTGTATGATGCACAATATCTGCTTTTCTAGGTACAGAATGATCCTTCCTCAAACTTGTTCTTAAGTCTTGTAGATTGTGCATAGGAAAAGGTGTGCAATTAAGTTGTTAGGCCCTCTTCCCTGATGTTATTAATTCAAGTTAGTTGAGAAGAAAATGGTGCATCTCTTTTTTTCTCTGTCCATGTTACAAATGGTCTGTATAGCACCTGTGGGCAAGTTTGGCATATGTACCTATCTGCTGATACACACCCACGTAACATGTGCCTTGCACTACATAAATTACTAATAAATACTAGGTCAGGTTGACCAATAAATTCCAGCTGCTTTGTACTGCCCTGTTCAATATAAACCAGCTGTATGCGAATCTCATCTGGCTGATTCAGATGGATTTACAGTTATTTTGGCTTGGAAACACCACACAAATCAATCCCTGTATATTGATGAGACTTGGACAATATTTCCTCTGAAATCACACAAAATGCATAAGAAAATGTAACCTTTCAGCAATTATTTTAAACATCCCCTTTAAGAATCTGAATCTGAAGAGATAAGGTCACATTAGTAAAGATAGCCAGTAAAGGTTAACCATTTAAATCATACATCTGTACGAAGTTAAAGTACACTACAGCAATTAAACTCATGAATATAGGTCAGCACTCCAATCCCATGTCTGGTTTAATCTGATCTACAGAAAGGACAACTTTTAAATGTTTTTTTTTTTTCCAGAGCAAGTTCAATGGGAAATCAAAATATCTGAAAAAAGGATGAAATCCATTTTGTTAACAAAACAAACTTCATCAGAAACAATCTTGTAAATGATCTGTAGCTTAAAAACTTACTTCTGCCTATTCCTGGAAAAAATCTTTGTAAGATCAGAGGCCTTTTAAAAAGCAGAAATGTCCAACATCTGTTTCTGTGTTTCATGAAGGCAAGACAAAGATAAATTAATACCATATGTAGAGCAATATGATTCAAAAATCCAGATTTGTTGGAATTTCCAAAAATAGGTTTCCAGGTCTGTATAATAAATAAAATCAGCAATAAAGGATTTTTTTTTAGTACTTATCCTGAAAAATTAAGAAATTCCTCAATCAAAAAATAGAAAAGTATGGTTTATATATAATACAAAATTTCTCTAATGTTTAAGGAACTGTGGTATAAGAGTCTTAAAAGAATCATGCAGTAAAAGTATTTAGACTGAATGATGTCTGAGAAGAATCAAGACAAAGAAACATAAGAATATTGCTATTTGCCTTTGGCATTTGTATTTTTGTTTATTTTAGAAAGACCACAGCCTTTCAAAAACCTCTTCTGTCAGGAAAGATTATGTTCTGGGAAGGTTATGTCCTAGGCTGTGGCTTGTAAATTTTTCTTTTGTAGAGGAGTCTTCATTTGACTATTCCCATGAACAAAGAGACAATTCACTTATCATGGGCTCCTGTCAGTTTTCATGAGCAATCAGGTTACAGGATGTAAACAAAGCAAGATGATGATGTCAAAAATGTCTCAAGTTCCATGGTGCAGTAGATACTGGATGTTTGAGATTGCTGATGGGCTATTTGGTAGGTCACTATCTTTGTAGCTTCACATTGTGTCTTGGGGTACCACTGATACTTTGCTTCAAAGTTACCTCAGCCATTTATTTTTTTAATTAGCTTTAGGTTCTTCCTGGATTTGTGTAGCCCCGGTATTTTCCTAGGCAGGGGTTAGAGTTTGTTCCTGGGTATCTGTAGAGTAGGTTCATACTAAAGGGTTAACCTCTTTCAATGGTAAAGGTAGCTCAGGCTTACTCTGTGTCTGAAAGAACAGCATGAGCATCAACCACCAGCGTTGATTCTGTGTAATCCTAAATGTAATGCCTAGTTGCTGTAAGACATAAAAGGTGCAGAAGAGATGGTGGATTTTTTTATTTCTTTCAGCCACAGAGATTAAACAATCCAACTGAAAATGTTTACAGAATAAAGCAGTAACATAAATATTGCAAAATTAATGGAAAAGCCCAAGATTTTGTCATAAGTTTAATTGATTCTGAAATTTGATGGCATTGTAGGTAAAGAGAAAATACATTTAGTTCTCAAAAAATAGCGTGGTTAATGGATATGCATCCTCCTCTGAAAACAGTGTTCAAAACCAAAGTTCACATAGAAAAGAAAACAAAACCAAAACAAGCAATTCCGCAAAGAAACAAAACAACCAACCAACTAACCCATCACAACAATAACAACAACAAAAATCCCACAATTTCCCCCCTAAATAAACTAAAAAAAAGGCCCCCCACCACCAGGTTATGTTGCTAACAGTCAGTCCCATGGGGTCAGTGCCACTGTGTTTCAGCTAGACAACTAAAAGATAAGTGAATTTCACACCATATTGGTTTTCAAAGTGTTGCTCACAGGCCAGGGAAGAATGAAGATCACTGCTCTAGATTACACGTTGAGACTTCTGTAGGGCCAGATTAAGTTTTGCACCAGATTTAGTGCTCATAAATCTTGCTCAAAGAGACTAGTAAATTTCTAACACTTTCCCTTCCCTTTTAAACACAAGACTATGAAATCAACTAAAAAATTCATTAGACACAAGTGGATTTTAATCATTTGTGCAGTGTAAAATGTGGAGGAGATCTGTAAAGCTTTTCCTTGCTACCACTATGCATATATTTGGTGCATTTCTGTATCTGTCCTGAAGAGTCTGCATATTATCTATTAAGAGACCCTGAGATTGGCTCAGTTGGGTAGAGCATGGTGCTAATAACATCAAGGGCACGGGTTTGGTCCCCACACGAGCCATTCACTTAAGAGCTGGACTCAATGGTCCCTGTGGGTCCCTTCCCACTCAGAACATTCTGTGATTCTAGCCACTTGTATAACAATTTTGGACAAGAGGTTAGGAGAGGGTGAGTAATTAGTGGCAGAGAAGATTCTGGCACCTTTGTCATTCATTTCAAAGTGTTTTATTCCCAACTCTCTAGAGATGTCAGTCTGGACTTACAAGGGTGTACCTGAGAGTGTTACATGATTCTCCTTTTTGAGAACTTGACTAAACAAGCTGTTCTCAAAAGGTTTAAAAGAACACTTGGGAACAGTGTAAACACACAGTATTACTAGAATTCACCTGCCATAATACTTGATGTTGCACTGAAAATTTATCTTGAAATTGTTTTTTAAGCAGGCATCAAAATTATACATTGAATTTTCATTTACAGGTGCTAGATGACTTTAATTTCAAATAATGCAGAAAGTAATTGCAAACAAACTCTAGATTCAGAGCTTGAAGATCAGACTCGATCTTCAAAGAAAATTCATATGGTTTGGTTTACTGTTAATATGTAGGCTTTCAATGAATTTCTAAACTCTCATTTTGAGATGGAAGTGCCCTTACTATGACCCTCTCTATCAGAAAAATGTTCATTTGCAGTTGAAACATATGGTTTTCTGACTTTTGGAAGCAAAATGAAAATTGAACTTTCTCTAGTCATATTTTATTTTAATTTTTGAACTTCAGAGATGTGGAAATCTCACAGGAAGTCCCCATTGGAATTTATAATACTGCTTTTATTTGGGGTTTTCTTGTGTAGCTCCAAAATATCTAAAAAGATTCCCTATATAAATCAGGAAAAATAAGTGGGGAAAGTCAGGTTTTATATGCAAAGTATAACATGAATGACTACTGATAAATCATATAAGGAATTTTTTTCAGCATTGGGTGGACATCAGGAAAGAAAATCTTAAGAAAAAGCAAGAGAGGATGGTATGATACAGTCAATATTTTGGAGGGTTGTATTATTTTTGTTTAGCTTACATTTCATATGTACATAATAGTATATATACAATTTTTTCTTGCTAAGAAATGAGTCTCAGTATCATCTGATTTTAAAACATTAAACTCTCATCAACAGTTTGAGGAAGTGAAATTTAAATCATTCAAGTCAGAAGAGCAAAATATTTAATACACCAATCATATAAATGTGTACTTTAAGAGTGCTGTTTATAATATCCTAATGTCACAATGGATATCAGCACTAAAAATTTGCTCCTCTATCACAAACCCTTAAAAAAACAGGACATAAAGCAGTGTGGCTGCAGTGAGCAGTTGAATGCCCCTGTGAGTTCTTTGACTATGTATCTAGCTTTTCCCCATCTGGAGGCTCCAGACTGCATCTCTTGGCATGATCTCTGAGACTAACAATTTAGAAAAGATTATAAGGGGTAAAGTGAGTGACCCTGTTTGCATCACAAGGGAAGTTCCTGGAAAAGTGTAATATTTTATATAACTAATTAGTCCTTCTTTATTAGTTTGTGCTCTGTTGTACCCTTGCAACTTTGACTTAACCATCAAGTCTTTGCAAAAATAAAGACTCAAAATACTGAAAAATATCTTCTATTTTTTTAGCTATAAATAAAGAGCAGTAAAAATAGTTGCAAACTATCAATTCTAAGGTAATCACAAATGTTGTGATGAAAAGCCCAAGTGCTTAGTAACAAAGGAACATAAAAGAATAGAATCGTGTACATGGCGCATATATACTTAAAAGTCTTGTATCAATCAAGAGAATGATTTCAGTAACTTCACTTTTCACTGAGCATCTGGACACTGCCCTTCAGCTGGACAAAAGCAGGGGCACTGGAACTCATGCTGCTGCTGCATACATGGGCATCACAACATACGCTGGTTGCTCACCTTTATCCACAATTAAAGAGCTGCAAAGGACCTAATGCCACTCTACAGGGAGCAGTCGTTAATGTCTAACCTTCATTACCCAGGATAACCCTCTCCTTTCCTGACAGTTTATATGTGACAACTTAGTCATCTGAGTTCCATTCATTCTCACAGCACGCATTCAAGTTACAGTACTTGAAACTAAGTTGACTCCTAGGAATGATCCATAGATGGTTTGAATTCCTGCCAAAGACAGTATATCTTCTGAGGAAAAGAGGGAAAGAAAAAAGACAACACAGAAAAGCAATAAAAGAATAAGCTTTATGGGAAGAGCAGCCTCTTTTCCCATAAATGAGGAATCAATCCATTATATTTGTGATAATCAATACCATGGATCCTCTTCATGTCAAGGTAAAAAAACCCAACTTGGTAAAGAGACAAATCATTATTAATTCATTCATTGCAATAACATTAATCACGACCAGCTAATGTGATATTAATGTGGCTGTAATATGTACTTCCATAGATACAGATTTCACTGTAATATAGGAATTAACTACTGTACCATGGTTTTAAAGAGTTATGTAAATTGATAAATAACACCAAAAAGCTTTTTAAATAGGGGTAGGCATGAATCTATTGATGTGCTACATTCTGGAGGGTGCCCACATCCTGCTCTCATGCCCACATTTGCAGGTATATTAACTTTCTGCTTTGCATTTTCAATGAGTTATTACCTACAGCAACAGCCAGTCAGCTTTTCAACATTGTGGTCCTGTTCCAGGAAATATTGATGTGGGAGATTAGTAGTTCTGGGAATGGAATCAAAGCTGTGAAGATGCTCACTGGTGCCTAGGAGGAGTTTGGGAGTCATGAGTGCAAATGATGCTCTGAACACCCTTCCACACCGAGGGAGGGGAGAGCTTCCCAGATATGCCTCCCATAAGAATCTTCAAAACTGGCTTCTGCCATATTGGTATTTTTTGGGTAATAATTCAAAACAGACTCATCCTACGTGACCAGTTCTTGGGTATGGTATGGTATGGTATGGTATGGTATGGTATGGTATGGTATGGTATGGTATGGTATGGTATGGTATGGTATGGGGGACTTTGGCAATACAAAAGGACCTTCTCCTTTCTCACTCAGCACAGCAGTGAGTTTAGCAAGGTATTGCAGCCCTCTGCTGAGGTTATCAGCAGTGCTGAGAGCCATGTGTTAATGGAGAACAGCCCAGTGAAGGAAATGGAAAACTGAAATATCAGGATGCGTAAGAAAAACAATTAAACAAAAATAGTAAAACACCTTTCTACTTAAAACACTGTATCCCTAATCTCACCCAACATTTATATTCCATTGAAAGTTGTAAAACTTCAAGATGATGATGAAAATTCCACTTTGAACAGTAAATTTTACTAAACCTCCAGTAGTTCCTTTCAATCAGTATTTCCATGACTGCATGATTCAAATTACCTGTAGAAAAGATACAATTTTCTAGTATAATCTACCTGTTTTTTTCTTTGATGAGCAGGTTTAAGGGCACTAACAAGCTTGTAGCAGCACAAAGTCTATATCTGTTTGCAGTTCTGCAGTCTTGGTTTATATTTGTAGACACCTGACATGCACAGAGCACCCACATTGAACCAGTTTTCTAGAGTATAGTAGTCCAAATATTTGCTGTCCACACCAAAGTCTGTTGTAGACTAACTTGAAATATTTTCACAGCAAACTAATACAACTATATTTAGCATGAATTATCAAATTTTGTGTCTGACAGTTTGTTGCTCAATTCAATGCAGCAGCAATGCAGTTTGATCTGCTTTGGTAACTGGAAGCGAAAATTAATGTATTTTTAAAAATATTTTGGAAATTCTCCCTGCCGTCTTGTAATTTAGGATCATTTCTCAGACCTCTGGATTTTTTTTCTATTCTTTGAAATCCAACCATGTACATAATTTGCAGATTCTTTTTATCTCACGTGGGAAGACAAGGAGGAAACAGATATTGCAAAAAGTTAAAAGTCATGAATATAGTTTGGAGCCATCAACAATATTTGTACCCAATACTATAGCCTATTACCACAGGAGGTTTTTCCTACTATATTTTTAATTAGCAAAACTATTAATGACTTCTGCACCTTAGCTGCTTATCATAGAACTGGTCAGTTAAAACTTCCTGACTTCCATCTTTTGTCTGTTGTGTCTGATAACCCTCTGGGAAAACACTTTTTATAAGTGCATAATGCAATAGGAACTAGATCATGGCTGACATATTTACTAAGATCCTATCAAATGGTCATGAGCAATTACTCAAAGGAGGCTTTGTCAATGAACGAGATTTGTGATAAGCTGGGAAGGTTAATATTTCTGTCAAGAGCATAGATATCTATTCATTGCATAATCAGGATCACCACAGAAATACCTCAATATTGTTTTTTACAGAAAAAGAACAGATTTTTGAACGTATTTTGTATAAAACCTCTGATATATGATTTTCTCCTATCTTCTGAATGGCTTTTTAGCAGCAGAGAAAGTGATACACCTGGAGGTAAAGGGGCACAGTGGACATGGGATAAAATTTGGTTAGTCATAAGTATTATTTTAGCTTCAGGAAATGTCACTTTCATATCCATGTGATATTAATTTAAGAGTATTTTGATTTACCTTATTACAAATCAGGAGAAAGAAGACACAGTAGTTTTAAGAATGTTTCATATTTTATCAGAGGTTGTTTAAATTGACAGGGGTAGCTTGAAATAATTCATTCAAATTATAATGTTGATTTTATTTCTGTTAGCTATTTCTCTTCTTCTTTTATAACCATGATAGGCACATGAAGATAACAATAACAATGGGTCACTTATTGTTCTTTCGCTTCAATTGTTTTAGTTTCAAGTATTTTATTAATAGACATGATTTTCAGTATGCTTCTGATACAATGCTGGAATTGGAAAAAAAAAGAACAGAGGATAAAGTGAAAGTCAGTAACTGTTATTCTCATAATAAATCACAAGCATCTTATATTTTAACCTTATCTTGAATTTTCCTAGCAAATAGACTGGGAATTTCCTATTTCTTTTTTTTTTTTTTTGAGAAACAGGACCAAAATATAACATTCCTGAAAACACTCACTAAGCCTCCAAATCTCCTGATGCTACCCAGAAACATGGTGTTTCTTCGTTTGTTTTCTTTATAGAAATGGAAAAATAATTATAAAACATATTGTGCTAATAAATCAAAAAAGGCGTTAGAAATAATCTCATAAAATGTTATGGCTTAAATAATGCCCTTCATCAGTATTCTTTGTTTAACATTTTATGTTTATTGATAAATGAAGATGCATTTAAATAATTCAAACAAAACATTAGCTGCAAGCAAGGAATTAATAATTGATAGGACTGGAAGGGCTTTTTTTCACTTGGGAAATAGATAATATTAGCTTAATGTGGGGTTGTAGGAACAGAGGAAATGTAATGGATCTGCCTGCTTTAAACTGATGATTGTTATTGTGGTCTGAAAGTTGCTACAAAGGCAAAAGCAGGACAGCTCTGCAACAGCAATAGATTTCACTCATAGGAGCTGACAAGGCAAATTGTGGTTTGATATGCCAGATTTATACAGTGGAGGGGATCTAATAAGCTTAACATACACTAAAGGAAAAAAATACATGCTGTTAAGCCTATGTCTGAGAATTTTCAAATAACAAAACCTAAACAGTTTCAGAGTCTAAAAATATTCGGGTTTTTTTTCACCTCAGTTTAATCTCTTTTGATTACCTTCATCCAGAATTTTCTCTAAATCAGGGATCCACTAACAAGGATACTGTAACACAGAAGCAAATGCATTCTTGAGGATTCTCAGAGGAAGAGCATTTAGTCTAGAAACTCTCATCATAAGGTTTTATTTATGTTTGCTTGCCAAGATGCCAAACTCTTCCAGCTGCACATTTGAACATGGAGATGTAGAAAAACAGTTTGTCAGGTCCTCTCTTAGGAAGGAAATTTCTGTTGGTGATCCTCAGGTTGTGTCTGGTGATAGCAAAACCCACAGAGTTATTTTCAAACTGCACAAGACCCGCTTCATTTGCTCTTGGGGATATAAGATTTATGATGATTTAAAAGTCTACCAAATTATATTTTCATTTCTATATGGCATTTGTGAATCTACAACCCAAACATTCACTTTACACTCTAGCAGCCAGAATCTGCATTTGTGCATGTAATGTGAACATTTGACTTCATTAGTTTGATATGCAGGACAAAATTTAAAATAAATTTTAAAAAAAATTGTAGCAGAAATCTATAAAAATTTCATGGATGCTAATAGTCCAAAGCATAAAGTTAATGTTCTTCCAACCAAAATATTTTTGACAGTCATAAACAAGAATATGAAAGGTGTAATCTGATCTGAAAACCAATAGCATTTTTCAGGTTTTAAAAGTAAGTTCGAAAGATCACAGCCTTATCATACTTCGTCATAACTACTAGAAATCTTGCCATTATGATACCAGAGTTTTACTTAAAGGTAGTGCTAGAACAGCCAAACACTTCTAATAAAAGTATTAAATAGAACATTCTTCATTACTTAAACCGTTGTATCTTGTGTCATCACTTACTAAAGATGAATGTGCCATATTACTGAAAATGAACAGTTGTGTTTTCTACCTATTTTCTGCAGGGGTAAATGGTCATAAAGGGATCAAGGCAGTGAAGAATCAAGTTCTGTATCTCTAGTTATGTGTGCCAAGTTCATACCTGAACATCTCCCAGAATAGGTTTTCTGAAGCAGACAGATTGTAAGCCTGCACAAAATTGGTTTCAGAAATGCAAATGGGAGAAAGCAGCTTTGTTTTCCAGCCATTGCAACACTCGACATGACATTTAGATAGACTTGCTTGCATTGACAGTAGGCACATATGTCTACTATTTTGTTTTAAAATATATGTATTGCTTTTAATAACAACATTACAGCTGTTCACAAAATGACGCCTCTAGACAGAAGCACTACAATGAAAAAAGAGTATCAACAGAAGGACTGTATCTGCATGCAACTCTGCAGTTGCCAAGAAATGAAGATATAACATATGGTCATTTTGTAAAGGTGAGCTGAACAAAAAACAAGCAGCAACCTAGCCAATTTTTGTCATTTGAATTCTCCTGTTCAAAACCCAATTTACTTTCATATGACTCTTGCTAATTTGAATGATATATTTATTAAAATATGATACAACCAGCCCTGCAACTGGGAAAACAATTTAAAAATAAATTTGTGGAATGGTACGTTGCCAATTTTTCACTTGTCTAGAGCTATCCTTTAAAAATTAATGTATAATTTTGCAGCAGAAGAATCGAATGCTATTAACAGCTTGCTAGTGTGAAGAGAGGAAGTTGTAACTTATATTAAATATCCCACTGTTGATATGCCTATGAATGTCTTCCCTTGATTTATCTGTTTATTGAACTGCCTTGGAAGGGCCACTTCTCATAGGAAAGCATGGGGGAATGTTAACATAACCCAAGACTCTTTCATAATCTTTCTGGGCATCACCCAAAAAATGACAAGATTTAGGAAAAAAATTATAAGATTGGAAATGTTTCATTTCCCACCACAGCAATTTATAGACTGTAGGGAAAGTGTGGGCCCCAGACAAGCTGCTGGTTTAGGCAACAGTACTGTTTTTGTACCCAAATAGCCAACAAAAATTCATAGTTGCGTGGGCTTTTTTCGTCAACAGAAAAAAAATCAGATCCTTGATCTAATTCTGCTTACTGATAATGAACATATATATCTTTGGCTCCCTGAGTGCCTTAGGAAAATAACAGGAAGGAAGCTTTTTTTCACTTACAGCACTATATCCCAAGCTGCTCTTTCCTTGCTTTTTTTGCTATTTCAGATCTCTTTGCAGATGCACTGTAAAGCCCCATTCATGCATGATATTTTCTCAGTATTTCCTCTCTTATTGTCTAGTTCCCTATGTTCTACTTGTCCACAAAGGCAGAACCTTTACAAACAGAAGCCTAAATTTATTTATTTTGTGTTTTTGGGATTCTGAAAATGCCTGTGCTTAGAATAGAAGGCATCACTTTTCCAACTGCCTTTAAGGCTTTTTTTGACTATATTACACAGAAAAGTTACACTTGCTTTGTTTCCAATGCATTTCAGCTCTGTCCTTACCAAGACTATTAATAATGAAGGCTAACAATACATTGCAAAATTGTTTAGTCCCAGCTAAGAGCTATGGTGTTTGTTAGAAAGACCTTGGTGTTATTTGGCCAGCAGAGTTGGCTTAAAGAACTCCTCCTGTCTTTATTGCACCTGAATTCTCAAATCTCAGTTCCAGTAATTCAGGTTTAAATGATAAAAGACAATAAAGGAATTTTTAAAATATTTGTATAGAACAAGAATAGCTGTGCATCCCATTTCTCGAGCAAAACTGCTGCAGCCAGTACTATTTGCACAAAAGATTTGAGAAAAAATATTAATACATTAAAATGGAAAGAAATCTATCAGGCAGGAAAAATCAGGACTCACTAATTAAGACAGTGCTCAGTTATCTCCATCTAAGAAGCATCTTTTGCTTTAGGATAGATGTTATGGGGAATATGAAACAAAATATCCAGAAGTGCAATTTTTTGGTTGATCAGACATTTTCAGTCAGTTCTGCAGTGGAATTAAATACCCCAGTAGTTCCCCTATACACATTGCAGACAGAACAATGAGATCTTCTGTCACTATTAGGATCTTCCTAGAAGAGATTTTCAGTTTAACACACTGCTTTTCATGGCTCTAGGTTGAAGGAAATACCATTTTGCTGCTAAATTTCAAATATTAAACCGAACCCATGGTACTTTCTGTCTATTTTCTGAGAAGAATATGATGCCTGGAGTCTACTGCGCAGCAATTGCAGGAATAGCTCTCTTGAATCCATAGCAACCCCACTTTCCAACCTGCCCACTCAAGTATAGTCACCAAAGTCAATGAACATCTGATAATTAGGGGGAATGACGAGCCAGCCCTTTCTCTTTATGATAACAGGAAAAATAGCTCATGTAATACAACACTGTACATCGATCCTTTTTTGATCAAGGGAAAGAGATTTTGCAGAGGCATCAGATCATCAGGAAAAGAGGCGAGTGTATCTCTACACAGCCTTGATGAAACAGTCCCTTGTGCATTAGGTACTGTTCTAGTCCCTTCAGTGCTCAAAAATATAGATAAATAAAAGTGAGTACAGCACAAGCTGAAGAAATGAAAGTAATATTTAGAGCTGTGATCTCAATTTAAGAAAAGCTGAATGAAAAAACACATTACCTGAAGTGAGGATGAAGTGATAACAGGATAACTATGTTTCTATTTCTATAGATACCTTGGGTAAAAAAAAAAAAATAAATTATGGGGCTATACCAGAAAAACATGATAAATTTTAGTAAGGGTCAATTTTTGCTGAATATAAGAAAAGACTTGCTTAGCTTTCCATAGGCTATGAAATAGAGTTTCTCCTGGGAAATGGGAGAAAACCTGGGACTTTTCAGAAAAAAAATATGAATAAAGCTCAGAAAGTTTTACTGCAGTGCTGCAGATGTGACTTTTAGTTCAAGATTTGTGCATGTGTTACAAAATATTTGTTTGTGCATCCAGTTATTTATTGGCAACTTTAGCTATTTCATGGCAGCTTTGTATAGCAGTTTCCTTATTCTTATTTTTCCTTTTTTTTTTTTTTAAAACCACCCTTCTCCTAGGAGATAATAGTTATTTAATACAACTTTTTCTATTAGAATATTTATGTTCTGGAATAATGAAGAACATAAATTTTTTTTTATTAATTATAAAAAAATTCATATGTATTTATCATAGGGATGTTCATTCATTGGAATGGAATTTTTCCATGTAATTTTAATTCAGTAGACAAGAAGGATCTCAACAGAACATTTAATTTTGAAAATTCAAACCTGAAGTTTTTTCTCAGAATTTAGATATAAAGTTACTTTAATTATTTTCTTTACTTTTTGCCTAATTTTGTCCCTATCCCTATACTTGTTAACCTTTCCAAGAAACAAAATAAACATTTCCTCTTCATCTCACTAGAAGCATACTTAATTATCTTACTTTATAATATGATGGTTATGCTACGTTATGTCATGCTGTGTTATGTTATGTTACGTTATGTTATGTTATGTTATGTTATGTTATGTTATTTCTGCTTCAGTGTATTCAGAGGCTTTCCAAGACACTCACTGTAGCTTCCTGATTCTGAAAGAATGTTCTGTTTCTCTGGTCTGCCTCCTTTCCAGCGCTGAATAATGATAAACAGATCTTGCAAAAATCTTTTCACTGATGTTTAAACTGAGGAACAAAATTCAGAGAGAGATAAGGTATCACTTTTCACCAAACATGTTACTCTAGCTGCATATCCTACATCTTGACTTGCTGCAATGTTTATAACAACACATTTTATGTATAATGCCATGAAGTGATGACAATCTGCTCTACTGTCATGGTGTGATGTTGAATTAATAGGAAACAAGGTGAGGGCAGAGCAGGCAATCATTGTATGTGTTAACTTCATGATTAACCATTGGGTTCTTAATAAAGTCTTACTCTACATAACAGACTGCCAAATATTTTTGTCACTTCTACAATATTTTGTCAAAATATATGACCTTGAAAGTCACCTTTGAAGTTATCTTAATATTTCATGCAACTGAGTCTAATGCAGCTTTTATGAACTTCAGTGAGAACACACCTGATGTGTAAAATAATCCCTAATAGTGAGTGAAATTCCTAAAAATAGATCACATGCAGTGAAGTGTGTTGCAAGAGCATGCACTGCATTTCTCTGAATTTAACTAAACTTAGTTCATGTTATTCATTAATTATACTAGAATGTTTCTCCTTAAATAGAAAGTAGAATAATTGGTAAATAGCATTTCCATCAATGTTTGTGAAATCTGTTTGGCAGACTACAGAGATCAAAAGCTCTTGCTCAGTTTAAAGATCATCAACTGCCTCCTGCAGATTCATTAGTTGCTTGTCTTACTGCACTAGTTCAAGAACGTCACACATGCCCTCATTGCAGAGAAGGCTTGTCAAGACATAAACCAGTCTGTCCTAATCTCTCAGTGCAGCTGCGCAGACCATTTGCATCCACGGTGTGTGAGATCATCAGCTACTCTTGCCTACAGACCAGACTTTATCTAAAAACCTCAGGCTGATGTTCAGTACTTGTTGATATGATTTTGTCTCCATGGTAAGTGACTAAAGTCAAAACACAATATCACACTATAAGAGATAAGGGATCACAGCAAACAAAAAATTCTTTCCCTGTGAAGCTTATACACCAGGTATGAACAAGAGACAGAAAATATAATATAAATATATAATAATATTGGTTGTTTAACAGTTAATCATCTAAAAAAAAAAACAAAAACATTTTTATTAGACACCATGTAAAATAAGGTTGAAAGAACGGATTGATAGTAGACAGAAGAACAGTTCCACAGATATTGTTTTAAAGCACAAGTGGATTAGCCAGAAGGAAAGAAATGAGTTTACTTTAAATCTAACTAAATAAAAAATGAAGCTCTGAAAAGGAGGCTAGCTAGAAGCAGTTATTAATATATTGACATTAATCCAAGGTGTTGAAGTGGGATTAGGCTATGAAGAATCTGAAGAATCTCAATGGGCCATGCTCAATGAGATAAAGTTTTGTTCAGGGCCCTTTTATCAATAAAATTTTGCCTGCTTATTCCTCCTGAATTTGGTTAGAAGACTGATGAGGGAGTAATGAGTAAAAGCACTCACCCTCAAAAAGGTGTAAGCAATACCTAACCAAGCTGTTCAATGTATAATTTCAGTACATATTTGACAGACTGCCCTAGATCAGAGTTATGGGTGGTAACACAGTTCAGGGATACTACAAGCCTTCAGTTTTGCACATTTGGCATATGTCTGTGCCTTAGCATCTGCACAATATGGCTGAGTGTAGTCTG
Organism: Passer domesticus; assembly: GCF_036417665.1. Classification (NCBI taxonomy): domain Eukaryota; kingdom Metazoa; phylum Chordata; class Aves; order Passeriformes; family Passeridae; genus Passer; species Passer domesticus. The sequence continues at coordinate 30,134,573 of NC_087479.1, forward strand.
TGTTAATCAGCACTAGGAATACATTATCTAGAAAGTCAATTATTTAAGATATATTTATTCTCAAGCCTTTCAGGTTCATTTTTGTTAGCAAGAGGAACATATTATTTCAATAATAGGGAAGCTAAATTTTGTCACAGCCTCATTGATACGGATCAAAGTTACCCAAATACTTATTGTATGCCTAGAATTGAATCAAACCAAAGTTATCCCATTTTGAAAGTAAAGCTGCCAGTTGCATGCAAGAGCCTAGATTTTTAAAGGTTGCAAAACATCTGGTAAAAGTCAGATTTTCCTCAAGAAGGTTTTTGCATCTATTTTATAAAGCCTTTATACATATGTGCATATACAGATATAAGTGAGTCTCATGCTCATATTCTCTAGAAATTTACACTGAGAAAACTTTGTAGTCAAGTTTTTACATTTAGTAGAGGTTATATAGCATATATTGTGATTAGCAGTCCACAGCTATAATAGGAAGTTAAGATATTTTAACCACTACGCAAAAGCTTTATTTCTTCAGTTTCAGCAGAGGCTAAGATGTAAACCTTAATATTAGAAACATTCTTTTGGACAACATTTATTCAAAAAATGCCCCTAGATTTTCACAGCATGGTTATAACTGCCTATATAAACTGATGGAACCAAGACCTTGAAAATCTGACCTGTCGAGTCCATCTCTCAGCCACTCTCTGTCTGAAGTTGGTATCATAGATTCACTAGCATTTATCTATTGCAAACATTTATAGTATTGCAATATTTATTAATACTTGACCCTGCAAAACCACCAGGTTTTTCTCACCTGTTGCTTGTATTGGCTGGCAGACTGCTGGTTTCAGGTGTGAGCAAGCAGGTAACCAGCAAGAGAGGAGCAGCTGGGAAACTATAGAAACTATGAGATTGTGGGAATTTGGAGGTTATTTGTACTGCAGTATGTTCCCTCTATTTTACTGACAACAGTTTGATGTCAAGCTTCATTGTTTTTGTACAGGGGGGCCAATTTTCACCTATCTGACAAAGATAAATTATGCAAAATGCTGCAAAGAATGTAATTTTTACTGCTGGGGAAATTGCTGGAGGTTTGTGACATATAAGCTGAGCATTAAGGCTGAGGCATCCTGGAAAGAGACACACCCATGTCTATAAAAGAAAAAGAGACTTGACAAAAGATATTTGAAACTTTATATGTGGGATGATAGCTTGTTCAAATATTTTTGTTACAAGTGGAATTGAGGCAGGAAGTATTGTAATATCTTTTCTGAGGAAGCGGATGGTCAAAATCTCAATTTAGAGTGTCAATATTTCCAAAGGTTGGTCAGGACTTGAAAGCTCAGGATCTGGCTGAAGCTTCCATGGAAAACACTCCATCTTATCTGCCTCCTTTTTGAATTTCTTACCCTCAATTTTTTCCTTATTCCAGGATCTTATAGTGATACTGGGTCATAGGTTCTAAACCAATAGCCTAAATAGTACATATTCCTCTAGTGCAATAAAATGGGCACTTAACAGACCATGTTGGCCAAAAACTCCCCACTGTTATTAAATATTAAAAATACCTGGTTTTATTCTGATGCTCAATTAATCTGTTAATATTCTGACATTGCAAAGAAGACATGTATTTTAATCAAATTCCAATTAAATTCTCCATTTTAAAAAAAAGTATTTATTTAAGTATTATCTATATTGGACTTGGACTTAATTCCAAGACTGAAAACAAAAAACAATATTAAAAAATCACAATCTCTGTATTTCTACTTCCAGAACCTTTCTCTATCTTCTAGCTCTTTTTTTAAAGCTATAGAATATATTTATGTGTAAGAGAAAGCCACGATAGTAAAAAACTGCTGTCTGAGAAAACAAAGAACAATTAATGAAGAAAAAAATCTACAATGGAATGCCTGTTATTTTCCCTTAAGTGATACATTAGGTACAGGAAATCACATTACAATTTGATGTATGTGTCACTTTAAGAGTGATTCTTGGATTGTGGAGGTAGCTTTGTGTCGTATGATGTAAGTACTTTTATTGAGTAGGTAAATGTGTAATAGCTAAAAGCCTCATAAATCAGCTAAATGTTCTCCCAATTTATAGAGAATATTTGATCTGAGAACATTACAATCTAGTGAGCTGCTGAGAAAAAGGGAAGACATGAAGAGTGATGGAGATGGATATCGCAGATTATTTTTTGGATATATGGTATATGGGGCTGCCTCTTAATTTCTTGCATCTTTTGTACTCATTAACACCTGTGTAATGTACAAATTAAAGTTTTCTGCTTACTTACTTTAGCTCTTTTATTGCTGCTTCCCATAATAGTAGAGTCACACAGAATGAAACAAAGGATAGGTTTTTAGTTCTAAGATCTTTCTCTATTAAACAACAGTAGCAGTGAACAAACCATGTTTGAGAAATACATCTAACCATTGTTTTCAGCATTTCAGTCCAACCCTATTAAAGCAAATAAGTAAAACTTTTTCTAATTTCAAGTGCAAATTACTGATATTCAGTCTGTCTCTGCATATCAGTTCTTAGTGGAACAATGGGGGACTTTCAAAACCTGTATCTATAAATGCCTATATAAATATATATATAAACTAGATATAAAAGAAGCAATATCACATGGATTCATTTTGACTCTTCTTTACAGGATTCTTTCTATAGTACTTAACAAGTACATTAAAATATTTCATATTTAGCAGCATCTGTCAGTAGTATTATAATTTGTACACTATGAGTGCATGTATTGACTGAAGCTGAACTTTTGAACCTGTTGCAACATCAGACAACAAAGAATTGTTATTTATTTGCCATATTGCAGTTATAAAATTAAATAACTAGTTTCTGTGGTTACTCAAGAGCAGGTGTTGAACAAGCCTCTGATTGCTAAATGGATACTTCAACATATTTTTGAAACTGTGATTTGTGAGGGCTCTGATGCTTTGAGGCATTGCTTGTTGGATTGTTCACCTATTCATATTTTATACAGCTGAATACCTTCCACTTTAAGTCTCATCAGAGGCCTTTAAAAACCTTGTTTCGCACAAAGTCATTTTTCATCAGGCAAATATGGAAGCAGTGACAGTCTAAAGTTTCTTTTTCTTCTCCTTTCGGAGCCACACAAGTGGTACATAAGGCATCAGTCCCTGGAAGCATGACCTACTGTAGGATTTATTGTCTGTGTGAAATGGTTAAAATTTCTCCTATTAAAAGCAATTGTATTTGGATAAGTATAATCCTTTCTGGACTCTTTTCCCTATAATTTAGGACTGACTCATTGAATTTTTGGGGAGGCAAGAGCAAAAGATTGTCTGACACACAACTTCCTGATTAAAAAAAACATTGCATCAAGTATCTTACCTTAGAATGTCCAAAGTTATTATTACTACAAAACAAGTTTTAAAAAAGTGGGTCATTTGATATATCTATCCAGGAGGAACACAAGGTGAGGAAAAGATCTAATTCCAACAGAGTAATAAGAATAGAGGTAGCTTCTCTTCCTGATCCAACTCTTTTGGGTTCATGAACTGCTGTTCACTTGAGCTATTTGGTGCAAAGACCATTTGGTGCACACCTGACTCTGCTGTGAATAGGCTGGCTCGAGCATGAGCAGGCACACAGAGTTACAGGATGTTTCTGGGTTTCTTTGCAAACTCTGTCTCTAGGCTCTAGTCCAGTCTTAAGAATTAAGATCCAGGCTGGTAATGTGACAACCCAAGATGCATTTCTAGATGCCATCCCACTCGAATTCTACCTGACCACTTTACTGGCTCTGAATGACACTTAAGTTCAAGCTGTATTGGTATATGATCTGCTTAGTAAGGTCTATAAAACACTAACAAGGTTAGCAATTTCTGTTGAAGAATGGTCCTGTTCAATTATCCTAATAATTCCTCTTTGACCTCAACCTCTCTAGAAAACAGAGCTCATACAATGTGCCTTAATTCTAGCTTTCCCTCCTTCAGAGCATAACCCAGCTCTTTACATTACATTTTTCCCTAAGTTTTTTCATGTTAAAATATACCTTCCTAAAAACTCTTTTCCAGCCCTATGTAGCCAAACCAAACTTCCATTTTTTTCTCAAGAAATTTTCTTCACTTGCTGAAACACACACACAGTGGAAACTGCAAAAAATTTCTAAAAGAAAGTGAAGACTGAGATGTTGAAAATTTATAGAATGAGGAAATAAAAGGGCAAACATGTATGCCTCTATAAATATGATGTCAATTTCTAGAACTATGATCAATATAAAATTTCCCTCAAAATCAAATAAATATCAGTGGCAGGATAGTTGAATGAAAAAAAAAATCTTGTAGGTCATGTTGTTTTTCTTTGTTCTATGTAGTCCTGATGAACAGTCTCAGACACTTGTTGTAAAAAACATATAAAATACTGAAATGCAGACTAATAACTGCAACTGTCATGGTGATGCCAGCTATAAAGAGTGCTAGTGTGATCCTTCTAATCTAGAAATGAGCTTAATCATAGTATAGATGTTTTGTCATCAGCCTGCTGTCAAGGTAAATAATCTTTCTCTTCTGTATCTACATGACAAATGTCAGTCAAAGCAAGATGGAATCCTTTGAAAGGAAATTGTAATCTATAAAATATATATCTTTGAGAAAGGATTGATTTGAGCATCAAATGAAACCATTTGGCTTTGTACTGAAACACAGTAAATTTTTTCTAAGGCTTGGGCAAACACTCTTGGGCAGATACTCTTGGGCAGTCTTATATAACTGAGGAATTTGAAGTTCTAGAAGTTGTTATATGATTGGCCAATATAAGAGAAAAGATCATGCTTAGAGAAAAATTGTAGTTCTTTGTCCTTGCATTTTCATCTTAGTTGTGCTCAGGGGTCCTCATCCAACTTCCAGTGAAATCAATGAGAGCTGGAAAAAGCCATCATAGCACAAACTTGTGCCTGCAGGTTTTTTTATCTTGATGTAAAAAGAATAGGCATATGGCTTTGAACATGTGAGAGGGAAAAAACTGCTGCTTCAGGAAAGGACTATGGAGATATTTTTTTAAGATATAAAAGGAGGTAGGCACCTAACTGTGACTTGTGCCTTTGAAAATACTTGACTTACCATCTAATAAAGCAATATTGCCAAATAGAAGTGTGAATTCTTCTTGGTGAGCTATTTTGAATAAAAGCTCTATTTTTTAAAATTAATAATTCTTTGTCTATTTTTAGGGGTTTTTTTTCTGTTTGTAGTACTTATTAAGTATCAAATCCTGTTAGAAATCAATTTTTTTAAAAGCCATTCTTATATTAGCAACTAAAGATAGGAACCACACTAAATAAATGAAAAAAGGAAGGGAATGTTTCAGTTCACTGTGGCAACTTCAAGGGCAACAGAATACCTAGCATAGCACACAAAAATTCTGTGGTTGCTTCCTCAGTTTGCCTCAGACATAACACATGGACAGTTTTTCTCCTTGTAGACATGATTTCTTAGATAATCAATGGACGCATATAAGCATTAAAATAATTTTGCATTTTTCATATGACTGTTACTATGGTCCTACTAAAGTCACCTATGTAGAAAAGGTTTAATTACTTTCAAAGACACTAAAAAACTCTGCATCTATTTCAATACTAAACATATTTCCCAAGACTTCCACTTTGCAATTAAATCCATTAATGCAAATTAGTATAACTGATTTGTGCAAAGATTTACAGTTTTCAAAAAAAAATTGATTTCTCTAATCTTCACATAAAGATGTTAATAATGAATTCTGACATACTGTCTGCTTTTGCAGATAAGGCCATCAAGCAATGTTCAGATTCAACAAAAATAACAAATAAGTCAACAAAAATAAGTCTTCTAGATAATACACGAATTGAAAAATCTTACTCCAGTTTTGAGGAAAGCATCTACGTTGGAAAAAATAACTAGCATTTAAATTGTCATGTGTGAGAACAAACATCTAAAGATACAAATGAAACTTTAAGAAGAAACTGAATTTTTTGATAATTCCAAGTTATTTGGACCCATGAAAGGCTGATCACCTCCATACAGAAAAGATTGTTTGGAACTTACAATTCTGAATTCTATTGTCTGCATTAAATTTTACTTCCTCAGGTCAAGCTTACTGGTCACATGTCATCCATTTGCTGAGAAACCTTCAACCATTTACATGATTTCTTCCAGCTATATACATTGAAAAACTGATGTGCACACACCTGTGTTTCCTGGCTAAATAAAGTGCCTCTCTATATTTTGGTGGCATTTCTGCATTCACCTTTCAGGAAACAAACGATCACAAAATATGGAAGGCAAACTCTGGCTCTGATTCCTTGTAGATCACTTTTACACAGATGGATTTCTATTGCATCAACAGAAATACTTAATGACTTTCAGCAAGTTGGTTTTTTTTTGTTGTTTTTTTTTTTTTTATTGTGTGTTGTGGGTTTGGGTTTGTTTTTTTTTTTTGTTTAGTATTTGGGGTATTTTGTTGTTAATTAGAGGTTGATTGGTGATAAAGCAACACAGCTAGGGCACATAGTTGGCTGCATATAAGTACACTGTTAATATGAAAGTCTTTATGTGAATGAACCCTGAGGTTTTAGGATGAATGCTGAAAATCAGGCAGTGTTTTCTGTTCAGACTTTTCCACCATCACTTAGGTGGTCCTGCAATCATTGAGGAAGGGACCTTGAAAACAATTATCCTGAATTTCATTTGAAAATTGCTATTGGATGTGGTCCATTCTGTGTTTAGCATGCTAACAGTTCTGGCAGGAATGGGTTCCATAAGCAATGCTTTTGTTTGTTTTTACCACAGCATTTATGCTACTCAAACTCCAGGGAAAACATAGATTAGCATCCAAATTGCATTTGATTCATAACTGCAATACTGTCCTCCTTATTCTGAAAATTATCTAGTGACAGCAACTCCATCTAGTCTGAAAATATCACATATTACTCATCAAAAGATGGAAAATTACATATAATGATATATTCTTAGCTCCTCACAGAGAATTCTTTCTCCATTTCATAGCAGATCATAAAAGCAAAAAAAATTTCTAGACTTCTCTAACTTAGGTTTTTCTTAATATGCTCTCAAGAAGCTACATTAACAGAAGTAAACGCTTGCATCTACTAACAGTTTGTTCCTTAAGGATTTTTTTCTATTTTTTTTAATTAATAAAAGTGAGAATGTAAATTCTCTCTGGAGAATGTAAAGACCTTGCATGATCTGAACCAGCTTCTAAATTTTCACTTGCAACATTCACAAGAGTAGCAGCTATAGTCACATAGACAAGCAACTGTCTTACTATTTGATATATGCATTTATAGATTTTCAGTCTGTAAATCTAGCAGCTGCAGTGTTTAAGAGATCTATGAAGTTGTGACTATTAGACTTCAAGTAACTTTTAATCTATCACCTTTCTCCTTTACTGCTCAGCTGCTTTAAACTATAGATTTTGTCAGTTCCTCCATTTTTTAAACTACCTAGATGTTGCAAAATAGTAGAACTACTAGTTGTTTTTTCTTATTACCTCATACTGCCTGTCATATGTTATTATACTCTCCTTCAGCTCTGACATCTACTTTGTAGCCCACATTAATGAAAATGACAATCGACCCAAGTCCTCTTTTCTTGCTTCAGCAGTCCTACAGGGGAAAACAGTTCTTCAGAACAGAAGGCAAAAAAAATAAAACAGGAAAACCTTCAGTTTCACTATGAAATAAGTGGATTTAAAATCACTCATACACAAACAAAATACTTTTTCCTTCTATTTTTTTAAATTTATACCACAGGCAGGCCAGATAATGCAGTTGTCTGACAATAGCAGCCCTCAAGAATAATTTTAACATGCAATATTCCATAAAAAAAATCAGTGAAAGCCAGCTTATGTCTGACAACACAGGGAACCAAAGGCAATTCCCCACCAGAGGACCCAGCATTCCAGTGCTCTGACTCATAATGCCTGAAATGCCACCCAGTTCACTATATCTGCAAACTTCCTTTCCTAGCATGTTCTTTGATGTAATTTTTAAACAGGTCTTTTGTCTTCAGCCTGAGTCTTTTAGGTCATTGAAAATTTTCTCAAAAAATTAGAGGAACATCAAAACAGACTTATACAATGAATGGGTCCCTCTGAGGACCCATACTAGCATGGCTTAGTGAGTTCTGGCTGTAGTTTATATCACTTCATTTACTTTGGGGGGAAAAAAGCCAGTTCATAGTACCTTGGTTTCAAGACATAAATGCTGACTTTCTTAAAGGTTGCTTTTTGTGTTGCCTGACCTTGTTTTCAATAAATACTTTTCTGTTTATCAGTTCAGCAAGAAAAAAGACCTTAATACTGATGAAATAGCATGCTTAGTAATGACATGTTATGGCTATAAAACAATTATGGAATATTTCATTATTTCATGGCAGGACTAATTATTTTTCTTTTGCTGTGTTTGAAAATTCCAACTTTAAGCTCAGACTTAAAACACAGATAAAGCTACAACATTGAATGTGCACTAGTAGTTGGTTCCAAGTACCTCCTCTGTAGCCTATATTATCAGCAGCATTACACAAATTGCTACTGTGACAACACCTCAAGCTCTTGTTTCAAACGGTCATATGAAAAGATTTTACTCACTTTATTTGTGGTTGAGGACAAAGAATAGAAACAAGAAAATTGTACAGTCACCCTTATTCATATGAATTGTATAGGGAGACTAGTAGCTACTTTATGTTTCTGCTTCTTCTGTATTAAATTCTAAGACCAGCCAACATGAGATATCAGAGAAAAAGGTCTGAATATCTCCTTTTTTATGGTCTTGTTTAAATGACTGACCACAGCTTGTTCTTCTCCTGTGTTTTGTACATGTGTCTCTTAGCATGAATTGCTTCCGTGGAGAGGACAATGCCAGTTTTTAGCAGTGAAGACTGTCAAGCCATTTCTTCTGTTCTTGTGATTTGGGCATGGCTCCCACCATATATGTGTTGTGAATTATTCAGTATTTAGTGCTGTGCCATTCAATGGCAAGTTCCTTCTGACAGCCAACCAGCCCACGCCAGTGGCATTGCCTCAGTTCTGGATACCTTCCTGTGATACTGACATACTTTCAAAGGAAAATTCAGAAGTCAAAAAACTTCACTTAAAGAGGATTTCTGCTAGTGGACAAAGGACAAAATTTATCCATCCACCTCTATATATTCAGATTTCAAAAACTGAAATGAATGCTTTATCAGGCAGACAGCTGGGAATTAAATGTTATGAAATTTTTTTTCTTTTTTTCTTCTGCAGTGGCAGAGATCTATGCAGAGGGTGTCTCTGAGGTCAGGAATGTGAATCTTGGGAAAACGATGCACACACATCCGAGATCTTTTCCTGAAGATGTGTCCAATCATTTTGCTGGTAATTCTACCATCTCTAACTAGTGGGCCTTTGAAGCTCTCAAATGGGTTCCAAGCCCCTGGGTGTCAGCTTTTTGAGCTTTCTGCATGACCAGTCTGAATAAGTATAACAGTCTGGTAAGTATAACAGTCTGCATTAATCAGATACAAGGTAAATGTCCTTCTTCCCAAGAGCTAGTGTTTAGAATGGATATCAAGTGCTGAAGAGTAGAGACTTTAATTCATACCAATCTGTTTGATTTTATACCTGTTGGGTTTTTTTTTTATTTCAGCCAAAATTGCAGTCTCAATGTTTCTTGGCTTCAGTGATGTCTTTTGCAATAGGTTCTGAAGTGCAAGTTTGCACTAAAGAAGAAAGGTGTTTTGGAGCAACAGTTTTTTGACTGCTTCTTTCCACTTCAGAAGAACCTTGCTTTTCTTCTGTTTGTGAAAGAGAGACCCTCAGTCTGCATCCTCCATGCTTTTTAGTAAAATATGCAAGTTGATTACAGAAATTTCTTTTAAAAATTAACCCCCTCTGAATTATTCTATTCTCTTCCATACAAGTCTTTTGCAAATTCCAGATTCTCTCTATTGACCAAATAATCTCTAAATTCTCCAGCTTTATAGAAATTATATAGCTTATGTATGGATGATATTCTAGATATGAGAAAAAAAGGTGACATATATAAATATGTTGCATAGTTTCACATTATTCTCTACCACTCCTTTCATCCAACATTTCATTTGCTCTTCAAATGCAAATGCACATTGAACTTATGCCTTCATTGAACAGTTTTCAATAATTCTGAGGTTCATTTCCTGAGCTAATATAATTAATTTAGAAGCATGTGAGTGGTATGAGCACTTAAGGTGTCTCCCTTCCTGTGTCAGCTCTTCTTCTCTATTGTGTCACTGCTGATTTTCATCTATCATTTTGTTGTCTGTTCATTTTACAAATATATATATATATATATTCAAAAAATAATTTTCTTCTGATTAAAATTCTCATTTGCTTTTCTTTTCTCTGGTCTCACCCCCATTAGCATAACATATGCATATTTTCCTTTTTTTTTTTTTTTGTAGCTTATAGTAACACATGTTGTCAGATACATCTTAAGACACTAAACACATTGTATGTAGTTATTTTCTCTTTCCCTCTCCTTTTTTAGTACATTCAAAGAAATTGAACAGATTGATTCTCCATTGTCACAAATCATACTGATTTAGCCACTCTTATTAGATGACCTTCCAGGTGTTTTGTTATTTTGTTTCAAAATTTTATTTTGACATTTTTACCAGATACAGTTTTACTCCTCCAAAATTCCCTGGATCACCCATGCACTGTTTAAAAAACACATGAGTATTCTTTATGCTATAACCTAACCCTTGATAATAGGAGCTAATTTATTACTCAGAATCACTCAACAATTACCTGAGTAAACATGAGGAAGAGATGATTGCTTGAGTAGCCTCTGATTTCAGTGGAAATTTCATGTGAGTGAAGGATGAGACCATCAGAGTTTCTCCATGTGAATATTCCCATGACTGAACTACACCAACTAATGCTTTGCACTACATACCACCTCAGCATTCTGTACATATCCATTGGTATCAATGTATTACTTGACAAAAGGAAGCAAAAAACTAGTGCTTGTCTCGTAAGGTACCAATCAAGATGTGTAAGGGGCAAATTTTTGCCCTTAGGTATCAGCTGCTTTTTAATCCTATGCAGTCACTACAATTAAGAAATAGAAGACAATGTTCAAAGCTGGGTAGAAATAGATGAAGGAAAAGTCTCTTAGCTGACACTAGTCTTTGATGTGTGCTCATCTGAGAGAAAACTTTGTCCAGAACTGTATTTACATTTGTTCTGTAAGTATTACTGCAAGAGGGCTTATGAGTGTAGGGAACATATGGAGAGGCTGGCAGGCATGGATTCCCTGGTGTGGTGGTTAGAGACTTTGCTCTGAAAAAGGCAAGCTTTTAAAATTCATTTGAACGCTATAAAATACACAACTAGTATACCAAGTTAGTCTGTATTTTAAAAAGTATTACTATTGTGAAAAGGAATTAAATATTTAAAGATCTAATGCAACTTTATAATTTAAATAATTATTCTATAAGTCTATATGATAGTCTAACATTGCAAGCTAAATTTATTCTCAGCCCTTTCACATAATGACTATATCAAATCAAACAAATTTCTTTGAATTAATTTTTAGTATCTGGGCTCCCCCAACTTTACTTATTCATTATTTATTGTCGTACTTGTTCTTTAAAATTCTGAAACATTTTCTGGCTCCACAATGACAGCAATTCCCTTCCTCAAAGGCTCTTTCCCTTCCTCTAAGGCTCTTAGCAAGATGTCCTTCAGTTGGACTAAGCTTCATCCACAATCCATCAAAATCACTGGGAAAAATTTTAACAAATTTCAGTGGATGTTACAGCATGTGTTGGAAATGTGTAGCTAACTTCTAGTTCCTTTATCCTGATCTTGTTTAAACCATTGGTGCAATTTAAAATATCATATACACTGAAGTACTTGATGAAAACAGACTGCACATGTCTAGATTTCTTTATCAATATAAAATGACAAAATATTTTTTATTGAACTTGGCTAACATTGCAACTATTTCAACTCCTGGATATAAAAGCCAAGACTATTCTCTCTGTTAAACTTGGATTTATATATTATGTATATGTATGTGTTTGTGTGTGTGTGTGTGTGTATACACTAGCAAACATTACCAAAAGGAGGTCTAAGGAGAATGTCCATCGTTAGAATCATAGAATCATTAAGGCTGGAAAAGAACTCCAAGGCAATCATGTCCAACCTTCAAACAAATACCAGCATCCACAATAAACTATATCACTAAGTGCTACATCGCTCTTTTTTTTTGAATGCTTCCAGGAATGATGACTCCATCACTTACTGGGAACCTTTACTTAATCACTTTTCAGTGAATAAATTTTCCCAATAAGCAGTCTGAATCTCCCTTAGTGCAACTTGAGGCCATTTCCCCTTGTCCTGTCTCTAGTTGCCTGCATAGTGATACAGGATTAGCAGAATGCTGAGATTTTTAATGCCTTTCTTGCCTCAGTGTCTATTAGTAATACCAGACATTCTTTTGGTACCCAATCCCCTGAGATGGAAGAAGGGGTAGGGAACACAATAAAACCCCCACAATCCAAGGAATTAGAGTGTCCAGAGAAAGGCAACAACGCTAGTGAAGTGTCTTATGAGGACTGGCTGAAAGAGCTGGGGAAAAGGAGGCTCTTATCTCTACAACCACCTAACAGAAGGTTGTAGCCCTGTGGAGGTTGGTCTCTTCTCCAAATGAAGTTTGCCATTTTTAAATGCTCTCAGAAAAAGTTATTTTATTCAGAAAAAATAAATTAGATGTAAACTGCAAGCAAAATAATTATTTTTAAAAGATTGATCTCTAGTTATATCAAATTTGCATTCCAAAATAAAGGATGAACACATTCATGAATATTAGACTTCTAGAAAAAAACTGAAGCAAATGAAGTCATTAGTCATTTGAACATCTATTTCTGTGCAGGAGATCAGTTTATGCAAGCATGAGGAATATGTACATCACCTGGAGAAGCACAGTGTCTAATGCTGGGGGTCCTACCCATGTGTCATAAAGAAACCACTCAATTTCACTGCAGTGGTGACTCACAATGGAAGTGACAGACTGCACAGAAATAACTATTACAAATTATTATTGTAAATTATCAGAATGGTACTACCCATTGGATTTAACTTTTTGTATGTGTTATTATATTTCTTCTGTAGCACTCTAGAAAACAATCACCATCTATCACCCCTGTGGTATCAGAAAGTTGCTATTCTTGGCTTTATTTTAGAACACTTTTTAAAAATGTTTGAAGTCAATTTTGGTCAGCTGACTTGTTTCCTCTTACCTCATTTTCAGTTCTGTTCCGTTCTATTCTATGCTGTTCCATTCTATTCTGTGCTATTCTATTCTATTTTCACAACATCCTTTAAATGACTTTAGTATCTGACTGCCTTCCAAAAATGCACTAACTGATGTTACTAACATCTGTCATGTGTAGTTCATTTTCCCTCTCATCTTCTCTGCAGGGACAGGATGAGAGAGAAAATGAACCACACATTGTGTGTGCAATGTAGTGTTATATGCATATGCATTATGATAGAGTCTTTAATTACATGCTCTCATCTTGTTTTCCCACAGGACCCCTGCCTCATTCAGTGCACAGGACAAACACATGTGAGAGATTTCAGAGTGCATAGGCAACCACCAGTTTAGCAGTTCCTGATGTGTTTTTTTCATCTGATCTAGTGCTTTTAAATGTATGTTTCCTCTTCTCATGTTCTTTTTTATTTTCATCTTCACATATTATTGGTATTTTTAATAGAATGAAAACAATAGCAAGAGAACAATCATAAGAAAATGAAATAGAAGTAAGGTATTTGTTAGACCTGAACACAATACACAGTTAATTCCTCAAGCCCCAGTACACCTTCACATATAATCCCAAAGTGGGATTCAGGAAGAAAAAACAGGGGATGTTTTTCCTACCTGCTCCACCCTGCCTGAAAATTGAGGTAGGTAATTATGAATCTGTGAAGTTGGAGGAAGCAAGAATGCTGCAAATATGGAGGCTTTGAAAGAGATACTCGTCTGCTTCCACTTGGCTTGAACTTTTCAGGTACCTGTGTCATCCGCAATGAAACCTTTTGCCAGTAACCCGTTAGAGCTAATTTGGAGTCCTCTCTATTACCATCTGGTACGTGATATGTGCAACACTACATTGTATCATAAACTTGCAAGTAAGTTTTTAAAAGCACAAATAATCTATCAAAATGCTTATTATCTTGGAATCAAAATGCTAAGAATTATTATTTGCTATGTTGGGGTTTCTTTCCCCATAGTGAAAGACTTTTTGCTTATTCCTAATCAATGAGTTGATATTTTCATAAGTTGTTTTTCCTTTTGTTTTTTTTTTTCCTTAGAATACATGAACATGTAATGACAAGAACACTGCAGAAAAAACGTAAATATCATGTATTCCTTTTCTTTTTCTACATACATCTTAGTTCTGACTCTTTTTAAATAAAATATGCTTCCATATTTTACAGCAGGTAGCTATTTTTTGTCATTTTGGAATGCCTTCAGAACCACCTTTGACTGACTGTCATAAAGATTTGTCTAAATTAAAACAGACATAGTTTCCTTTCAATTAAATAATATTAAGAATTTTTTTTCCCTGTTGATAGAAACTTTGTAGTTTCATGAATACTACTGCTGATGTATAAAAATTTCCCCTCTGCTGCTGTGTGCAGTAGTTTCCTACAAAAATGGGCATGGATGCTGGCTTGTGTGCATGTTTTGCAAGTAGTTGCCTACAGTAGTAGATTAACTCCATCTGTTAGTCCACAGGCAGAGCCGTTTGAATTTTGCCTGTGAAATCTGAACCCAGGCTAAAGAGGGAGTCTGAACTCAAACCTTTTTTTAACTTCAGATTGTCTGAGCCAATATAAATGTATTGGACTATGGAAAGGAGCCCTTTTAAATCCACTTCAGACCAAACTTGGAAATGTTTGAACAGCTTAAAGCTTTTAACCTTGAATCTCATTGTAGCTTAATGGGGTGTTTTTGTTTGTTTGGGGATATTTTTATTCTTGGTGGATGAGGAAGGTATCCAGATTTTTCTTTTCAGCTATGGATCTTTGATCTCTGCTTCTTTGCAGTGATTCCACTGCTTGTTCCAGCTGCAGTACACCTATCTTATGAAGAAAAGTGCAAAATTGCACTGCTTGTACATGTGGCACACTATAAGAAAATTTTAAGAACTTACATTTGCACTGGAAGTTTTTCAGTTCATAAAAGGTCATGTGTAAATTTATAAAGCTCCCACACATCTAAATCCAGGCCTTTGGGAGAAATACTCTTACTACTTGGATTGTACTTCTGTCTTCATATCAAGAAGCCTGAGTGTCCATTCCAGAACGTTTGAATGCACTGAAAACAAGCATCAAAGCAAATATTACATGTCTGCTAATGAACATTTTCAGAGCAGTTATGTGACGTTTGACAGGATTTTTCTTTTAAAGAGTAAATCCCCTCCAAATGTTCATAAGCGTTAGCTTAGAAGTATATAGTGACAAACATACCATAAACACAGCTGTTACAGGGAAAATGTATTTCACAGGTCCAACACTGAGGATTTCTGTTTGATATTTTAAAAAAAAGTTTTCAAAAACATTCATGGTGCTATGAAGACCTCATTCCTGCTTTACAGAGAGTAGAACTGCATGCCTGTTTGATGGTCATTTATCTGAGATGAGTGAAAAGGAATTTTGGCTAACTGTGAAGAGAACAGAGGAGCCCTTTCTGCCTTTTGATGTGGTGTATATAGCGTCTAGAAGGGGGGCAGGCAGAGAGTAAGGGTAAGCTTTGCTATCCAGCCCTCCTTTTCATTCCCCAAAGCAATTTGGGATTTTCTATTTCTGTCACCACTCTTATCAGCACAAATGTACACATATCAGCACTCTAACAAAAACTACAGATATGCATACTCCCTGCCAATCCCACAATCTCCCTGTCCAGCTAATAATTGCAAGGTATTCCAAAGAAATACCTGGATTACAAAGAAGCTGGTGTATCATTCTATATTATCTCTTGCTGCAGGGTGTGAGTTTACAAGACAGTATTGCCATAGTTTTTGATACTTTATTACTTGCATTCATTTTAGCCTATTTCAAATGTGATCTGTGTCAGTAGTCTGCTTGCATTGCAGCTTTTACTGGAAGAGGAGTACACTGCTATACACAAGCATATCTGGTAGCAGAATAGATTTTAAGCTGAGTCTCCTTCGTTCCTTATTTCCTTTAAAAAATTCTTCTCTCTCAATTTTAGTGACTTAAAGTTCATCTTTGTATAGAAAGTTAGAAATAAAATCACATTTCTTTTCCACATATCCCACAGATATGGGAAAAAAATGTACTGCATCCATTATCTTCAAGAAAATATAATCTATTCCTACTGTATTCCTGATGTGGAAGTCTGGAAATTTCATTTATTTTAAGCAAAGACTTGCAGGTTACAAGTTAGTTAGATTTTAAAATTAATTGTCTTCTGAATTATTCAACAGGTTCACAATATTTAAATGTAATTTTTTTCTCAGCAGCAGTGTCATATCATAGCAAAGCCTTTTCTTTTCAGCCCCTTTAGTATAAATTATAAAATACCTCTAGTACCTCTCAGTTTTATCATTCTAGTCCGTTTTTTAACATCAGAAAAGGATAGAAAAGGAGAAAGTAAATTAAATAGCACAGACAGGCTTAGCCAAGATTGAAGTTACTTGAACTCCTGATACTTTTAGCATATTACACTGACAGGCATAAACCAACATCACATACATCTTATCAATTAAATCCTTACTAAAATTGACAAGGGCTGATGTTGCTTCATCTGTCCAGATATGTGTGCATATAATAATGAATTCTAAACTCACCTCTTATGTAGCACTTTTCATCCACAGAGCTCAAAGCTTTTTAGACGGGAATAATCAGCTAACTGATTTGCTCTGGTGACCCAGCAAATCAGCGACATAAGGCAGAATTGGACTTTAATTCAGACCCATGATGACCACATGCATGTATCTCACTGATCTGGTCATAATGCTCTTATGAGAATTCAGTAATATTTATAAGCATTTTATACCTTTTATGTTGCTAGTTTTACTGCCTTTGTAAAGACTTACATGACCGTGTGCCTTTTTTTGCCACCTTTTTTAAATTTGAGAAAGAAATAGACATATTTAGAGAGCCCATATTTAGCCAAAGAAATTTTTTAGTTTGGCAAGACTTTTGTAAAGTATTTTACTGCTTCATTCAATAATGTCTCAATTTTTTTCTATGCTACATCTTATCTCTTAATATGCATTTTTTTTTCTGGGTATATATCTGAGGCACTGGCTTGCAAACACTTTATTTGTGCCACTTTAGTGTAGACTTCTGAATAATTATTATTGTGTATTTCTTAAATTAACTTACTCTAATGATGCCTTGATAATAATCTTTGTCATTTCAGTATTCTCAGATTAATTTACTTTCAGTATGTTGCATACAGACAATTTGTTATTGTTTATTTCTTTCTAAATCTTAAATGTTTCACCAAAATTAATATTGGCTCACAACAATTGAAAGAATGACTAAGATACAGTTACAGATCTGGGCTATATTGTCCCCTTCATGTAGAGAGTTATAAATTCAGTTAAATTTTGGAATCCCAGAAGTTATTTCTAGATTTTCTCTAGAGTAGCTGAAAGCAGATTAAGCCTGTTTATTAGCCTTGGATAAATATTGACCGTTAATATGCTCAGTAAGGCATAGGTTATAAACATTTTTATTTTACTAGTTTGATTCCTAAAATATATTTTAATGAAACCACACTCTTTTACAGATCAGCAAATATCCTCTACAGTTAAATTTTATTGCTTCAACAAAGAATGCATTATAATTAAAGGAGGATATGAAATTTCAGTCTTCAAAGTTGTTCACAGTTTGACTAGTATTCAACCCACTCAACAAAGTATGTGGTTGTACTGCAATTCAAACTGCTGTATTTTCTATTTAGATCGTCATGGTATTCAGTCCAAACTACTCCAGATGGAATTGCAATATCAGTGCATGCAGTTTGGATCCTTTGTTAAACAAATTCAAATGTTCAATATCTGTGCCACAGTACTGGTTAAAGGTGTTTATTCACTCTTAAGCAGTGCTAAGAGGGAATTTTAGTACTGTCTTCACCTTCCTAATTGGAGTCTATAGGGAAGACCTACCACACTCCTCTTCAAAGTGCTAAGTATAAGTGGAAGACACACAAAGTTTTGAATAAATATTAGTGAAAAATTTGCAGTGATAATGGTTAAAGAAGGGGAGAGGTAGCTCAGATTGGTCTCTTAATGTTTTTTCTTTTGTTTTGTTTGGTTTGGTTTTGCTTGTTTTGGTTTGGTTTGGTTTTGATTATGTTTTTATTTAATGGCATGGGTATTAAACATCATTGACATAAACATACCTATTTCTGGCAGTCACTGAACAATTTAGTCTGAATGTGAATATTCTTCCCACACACATTCTGCTTCTGAAAACTAGGTCCCCAGCTTGTGATTTCATCTTTGAATGTGTTTATCCAGATGTAATAAAGATCACTTTCTGTTATTTTAGCATCATAATTATCTAAAGCATCAGTCCTTTAGGCTGTGCCAGTTTCTATTCAGAATAGATAATATCTCTCTCTTTGAAGGATTTGCCAATACTTTCCCATAATTTCAAGTAGAAAATTATCTCTGCATTGGTAGTTGTCAAGAAATAGATGATAGATAGATAGAAAGATAGATAGATAGATAGATAGATAGATAGATAGATAGATAATAGATTATAGATTATATTAATATAGAAATAGATATAGAGGATATCTATGGATATAGATATAGATGATATAGATATAGATGTAGACAGATATAGATATAGACAGGGATAGAGATAGAGATAGAGATAGAGATAGAGATAGATGATATAGATATAGATATAGATATAGATATAGATATAGATATAGATATAGATATATAGATATAGATATAGATATAGATATAGATATAGATATAGATATAGATATAGATAGATATAGACGATCTAGATAGATATAAACCCTCTCTGAAATCAGTGTCCAAATTTGAAAGGTGTTACTGAGGTATACAAGTATTTACAGGAGCCAATTAAGTACTTCAGGTATGTTTCTGAGTCCAGAACAGTAAAGAGAAGTTTTATTATTGATTTTTTTGGAAGAAGAATCAAAGCTTGAAGGGACCAGTTTGAACTAGGCAAATGACAAAAGAGAAGCCTCTCTTTGCTCCCTCAAACAATGCCCTAATAAAACATTAAATATTTCCAGATCAGGTGGTATAACAAGAAAGCAGATGAGTAGGAAAACACTTTGGATTTCAGAGCATTTTAAAATTGTCCTTCTTCTTTGATCTCATTTTAATTCATTTTTGAACATATCTTTCTAAACTACTCCTATTTTTGCAGAACACTGTATGCATTTCCATTGCCATCTCAATGAGGAAAGATGATATACTTGTAACACTCCACACTTATTGATACAGAGAGGATGAAATACTTTGAAGTTCCTTAGCATTCGATTTTCAATTGTTTTCTCTGACATATTAAGTGATTAATCGAATTACATTCACTGCACCAACATTTTATGGTTGAAAATGTGCCAACAGAAACACTGCATCTTAAAAATGAGATACAAAAAAATTAGGGAACAAAATTGCAGCTATTGGTGTCTTTACCACATGTCCTAAATCTGTTCCTCCTCCCAGCAGGTCCATCCTGGGTCATAGGTGTCTAAAAGTTAAAATTTTATTGCTACTTTCTTTTTTGTTTACCTGCAGAGCACAGCAAGGTTGTTTATTAAGGTTTGGTTGGTTGGGTTTTTTGTTTGATTGGATTTTTCCATAAAAGTTTGGTTGTATTGATGAAAACATGCATAATATAAACCTAGGAAGGAGAATGATCATAAAATACTCCCCTCTTCAACAGCTGAGAGTCAATGGCACTTGGATTGAGTTGCAAATATTATAAAAAGAAATCATTAAGATAAGGTCAGATGACAAACAATGCATTGAAATGAATAATCTCATTTGCTGGAGAAGTAGAAAACTTTTCTATATTCCTATTTGCAGGACAAGGGCTTGTAGAAGCATATAAGTAATAGAATATAGTTTGTGCATTAAAATTAAGAAAGGGCATATTTTTCTTTCCTTAATCACCTCTCTCATGACTGTATCTTATCTGACATTTTTCCCTGCATGCTGATGAAAAAATGTGCACACTGTGCAGGAGTTTGCTTCCTTATCTTAGTCTCCTGTCATCAAAGACTTGCAATCCACTGCATAGTATACATTGTACCATTATTTGTCAGCAATTTATAAAAAAAAAACAAAAACAATACCCACTGTTTTTTTAGATGTAAATTCTAATTCATTGCCACTACAATCTCTCTTCTCTGCATTACAAGGATTTCCATGACAAGACAAGGAGCCACTGTTTCCAGGGAGTTCCATGAGGTAGAAGCTCTATATAGAATTAAATAAATATTTATTTGAAGATATACAGCGTGTTAAGCAGGGGCTCCTTATAGTGCCTTGGTTTTTAGGGACAACATGGTGATGGAACTTGTCATTGTACTCAGCAACTAAAGATTTCAGTAGCATACTAAAACCAAGGCCTCTTATAAACCCCTTGATTTAAAAAATTACACAAGGGATTTACTACTGCCAATCTTATAATGAAACAAAGCATGCTTTGGTCAGAGTTTCACAAATAAAAACAAATTAAGTAAGCAGAATTCATAGTTAATTTGAATTTTATATTCTGAGCTAAACTAATTTTACAAGGAAACAAGTTTTCCAACATTCCTTACAGAATCTGAGAGATAATAAGGTATTAGGGCATTATGTGTTAGTTTTAAAATTATCCACCTCTAAAGAGTACAAAACCAGAATGCAATCTTAAACTTGAGATGCTATCTGTTCTTGGGGTATGCTTATCGTTAATTTTAATGGAAATTGCACGTACACATTAAGAGAAACATAGACCCCACCTCCTTCAGTTTCTCATTTTGTAACACAGTAAATGCTGAGCCATATGGTATCTCTTAATGGAATACACATTTCATCATCTCTGTTCATTTATATAGATTTCCTAAGATGTAGCTTAAAAGTAAATGCATCAGAATACATTTGTTGAAGAGGAAATTTACTGCTAGTTTTAGGCATAAATTTAAGGAATGCTTTTAATGACTAAAATATTTGTAAACTGTACTACACATTTTATATATTGAAACTGTGTTTGTTGCTACATTGCTAATATTCGAAAGACCTCATTTGCATTTTAGTAGAAACACTAAAAGTACTTTTTTATGTTTCAAGTTTATTCTAAACCACTGTTTTGGACTGCCATCCTTCATTACAGGCATGGACTGAAAAAGTCTTAGAAATATAGATATCATCTTCGAGAAATTGCTTTTAAACTGATAGGAAGTATCATCAGGAGGAAATACCACATGCTGTTAATTATACATGGTTCAAGTTCTAAAACTTAATCAGATGCAGATTCAAACTCATGTCTTGGTTTGTTATCACAAGAGGGTACTTCTTAGGTGGATGTGTACCTTTCTTGTGCTTTTGAAGATATGCTATACATAGTTGCCTTCACTGTGGGAGCTGTCGTGACTGTTCAATGGCAATCATCTCTGCTTCACAGCACAGTGAAAAAGTATAGGGAAAGTTTGAGAGCCTTCAGAAACAGTCTCTGCTGCTGCTGACAGAGATCACAGCATAAGCTACTTGCTACAGAAAGAAACAATAATAAAACTATTATTCTCATAGTGCCTTTAGCACTGGGGATCACTGAAACCATTGTAAATGGCCTGAGAAAACACAGCTAGTGGAAACATCCACAGAAATTTAAATTCAGAATCCATGTTGCATTCATAGCAAATCAAAATATCTCAAAAATGTTCCAAAATGTTTCTGAAAGCTCACCTAACATGTCTGTGAATTATATCATCAGACTTTAGATGTGAAACTACTTACCAAATTTCTTGCGTGTAATTATGTATTTTAAACAAGCTAGTACTTTTCATTCAAGTACTCTGATTTCTCTCTGATTCAATAAATCTTATTGTGATTAATGGATTCTGTCTAATGCCCTAAAGACAACCCCAGAGAAAACAAAAGTGCACAACCTCTAAGAGGATATGCTGAAGTATAAAGCCTGAACACTGGATTGCACACACCTCTCATGGTTTATCAATGATGAGGGACAAAGACATCTGCTCCCTAGGAATTGTGTTTCTCTCAGGATGTAAATATTAGACAATATACATTCATTTTTTGAAAACAAGGAGCCTTTTTCACTGCCAAAACTGGGTCATCAACATTTTTTATAGCATGATTTTCATTTTGGTCCATTACATTGAAATACTGGACAAAACTCAAATTTGGTATTATCTTATTATCAAATACAGCTCATATTTAAAAATTGTACTTTATTTAAAGAAAGGAGATGTCTATGAGAGAAAAAAAACACCATGGTTATTTGAAAACAGCAGATTGATGATATATGCCCCTTAGCACAACCTCATTTCTAGCACAAAAATTAATGGTTTTTGGCAAACTACTGAACTAAAATCATCATCAAAATGTCATTCAGAAAACAAGGTTTTCTGTGAAATAGGTGGAGTTATTTTGCAGAGAGCCATCTACAAAACTGTGATATTGATACCAAAACATGCAGAGAGCAAACTCAGTCAACAGTTTACAGGAATACTTTTTAGTGTCTCACATATTAATAATGTATGTACATAATTCTGCATCTTACAAACACATTGGTATTTTTTTCAGTATTTGAACCAATTTCAGGCTTTAAAAACACCAGCACAGTGAGGACTATGTGCAATAAGAGGAACTACCCTGATGGTTTCTGTGATGGATCACCTGAAGAATGTTTAAGGGAAGACATGTAAAAGAAGTAGTTTTAAAAAGGCATGGCCACAACACTATTCTTAAAAAAAGCCTCCCAAACCAAACACTTTAAGGACTTCTTGTTTCCTCCTCGAACAGTTTCTGCTCCTCAATTCATTGCAACATTACTACAATCATAGGATCATTTAGGCTAAAAAAGACCCTTTAAATCATCAAATGCAACCATAAATCCTGTATTGCAAATTCACCTCCAAACCATGCCCCTAACCATCACATCTCCATGTCTTTTAAATACCTCCAGGGATGGGGACTCAACTGTCTCCCTGGCAGCCTTTTCCAATGCTTGATACCCCTTTCAGTGAAGAAATCTTTCTGAAGATCCAATCATTACTTCCCCTTGTGCAACTTGTGTATACTTCTCCTTTTCATTCATTTGCTACTTGGAAGACACCCATCTGACTACAACCTCAAAAATATTAGCAGAAAACACCACACAGAGTTAGGTCATGAATGCCTGCCTCAGTTTTCCGTTTACATGACTGAAATGGAATAAAATGCCTAGCTAATAAAAATGCTTCCAAATTACGTACTAATGAATTTTTCAGTCAAAATATACTGAAAAACACAGATGAAAATCTGACCCGCGGCTTTCCTGACTAATAAGAAGAGTACAGAAACCTGCAGCATATCTCCTCCACAGCAAAAAAAAAAAGTGCCTAAGAGCATGATAAGCAATTGTAAAACATTAGGGTGGTTAAAAAGCCTCAGACAGTCATGTGAATTAGAGAACCCTCAAAGGGAGTTGTACAAGTAAAGATAAAATCCAATCAAACTCCAAGGAAGAGTTTCAGGTATGGATAAAAAGAAAATGGATTTTCAGATGTGGACTAGAGAAAAAAAACACATAATGGGTAAACTGAGATTAGGAAAGATAGGGGAAAAACAGCAGGTACAAAATAAATACATGGAGGATGACACTGGAGACATGTTTAGAAATAGTTAATTTATGAAATGATCTCATTCACTAAGGTAGGCAGTGAAAGTGACAGTGTTTACTGCTCTGAATTCCTTGGCTGAATTTAACAGGCAACTCTGATTAACAGCAGTTTGACAATGGGATTTCTGTAGTATGACAATATTTTCAGTACAACTACAGATTTATGCTCTAAAAAACTGCTATTCAAAGCAAGCCATCACATATGAAAAAGAGAAAGCAATTTTATTATGGAAGCTTTTTTTATTGTCTTGCTGGATGCTTAATCATAAAAAGTTAGCACAGTCCAAGTGCAAATCCAGTGCCTTTTTTTTTTTTGAGTTAACATTTAAATTGCCTATCTCACAATTTCATGTGTTTTAAAACACTATTGTGATTAATCAGATGTATGAATATACACCATTTAATATTACACAAACCACTTCGTATTTGAAATCAGTATTTTCAGGACAAAATTAAGGGATCCAGGAATAAACTATAATGAAATAAAATGCTCAGTGAAAACTAGGAGAGTTTTACTTCTTGATTTACAGGTTTTCGTACAGGCCTGCAAATGCTAGACATCTGTACTACATTATTTTCCCAAGAAGTAACTAAAATTGTTGATGAAGTTGAACTTCACATTCACTTTAAATTTCCCAAAGCAGTGAAACTCTGCCAGTTTCTGAATTTTAGCCAGATGTGATATGTGGCTTGCCCCCAGGATCTGATGGATTTCCCACTGGCTGGTTTAATGCAGCAAAGAACCTATTTCATTTATGTGTTTGGAGAATCCAACATGCTCCAATCCAGAATTTCAACTGTACTGAACAATTTATTACTTGCGATATCTTTATCGTGCTCCTTACTCAGAAGAATGACTGGGACAAGAATGCCTTCTATCCTTACTTAAGGCAAAAAAGGAAGGTAAAAAAGTGGGAGTAGGTTAGGTCAGAACACACTTGGTACACTATCTCATTCATGGATGAAATGTTCTCCAGCAGTTTATTACTGTGTCACATTTCAACAGCAAAACACCTCAGCCTTTCTACTTAAAAGCACCTTGCAGTGTTGAAAGACAGACAAACCTAAACACTCAGTGCTTTCTGAGGGCTTAAGGACATGAAGGAACTGTGTGTCACACCAGAGGAAGAAAAGATGCGCAGTCTCCTTTTAAAATGTTGTATGTGGTAAAGCTACTGGCCTGATACTGGAATTTGAAACTTTTCTGACAGTCTTATTACTCATGGTAAGGGCTGGCTGGAAACATTTACATTTCATTTGTGTGCTATAACATCTGAGGACAGTAATCAATGAAAAAAGATTTTGTTGTGCCAGACATCATTCTAGCATGGAACAAATGTGTAAAATGTTCTTTTCCAGACTGGGATTCCTTTTGTTCCAAATCGCGATACACTGGCAAGTGATAACAAATCAACACAAACATACCACAGCCCTCATTAGCATACAACATTTCATTTTTAGGATGATCCACAGCACAAAAATGGAACAAATAGAAACAGAATACATGGGTAAATGAATCCCTTATATCCATAGAAGTCTTACATGCATTTTAAAAAGAAGACCCAAACCATACATTCCACTTTGAACATGTTACTATTAGCATTCCCTCTAGAGTCAAACCTATTGCAGCAACATTAAAATGTTTCCATGCATGTCATGAGGTTACAGCCCAAAGACAGTATTATACTGGGACCCAGAAGGCAGAGGTTCTGTGACCAGGTGTTATCCTTCTGAGGCCTTTTGTTAGAGGGAGAAATTGGCTAGAGTGATCCTGTGATAGATAACGTCATTCCAAATTGGGATGGATTTTTGGAAAAGTAGACAGTTTTTGTAAGAACTGTTAGAGTGGCACAAAGGGACTGAAAAAGAAAGTGAAAGTAATAGCGCGCTCATGACTACTGCCTGCTTAGCAAAGAGAGGCTTAGTCAGCCACTGTCATGTCTGCTGAAAATGCATGGTCCTTCCGTGCATCATTCTTCTAGCTGACGACAAAAACTTTTCCCAGAGAAGGAAAGTCACAGAGTTCAGACAATATGCTGATGACAAAACAGAGCAAGTGAAGAGGCAGACTCAGTTATAGCTCATCAAGAGCTTTCTCTGTTTTCTCTTTTTCTTCTTAATGGAATTCTGAAAGTGGACCACAGATATGGTAGTTTGCATGGTTTAGCTCTGCATGAGAAATTGTAGGCTCTTTGATTCTGTTACATAAAACAAACCATATGTTAGAGAAAGTAGTAAGAAAGGGAGGGAAGGCACCATAGAAGGCAGGCCAGACTGGCTCACCAATGTGCATTCCCTGAAAGATTTCCATCCAAAACGACAGAAAAACATACATTAATCTGCACTATGTCTGTCACTATGAGGTCTAAAAAGCTGCTTATTCTCTCTCAAATATAACATAGTTCAAGGTCTAAAATAAATATATTTGGTAGATTACCAACCACAAATATTTATATATATACATTAGTCTGGTCTGCCAAAATATCATGGAAATTGTATGTGATAAAAAACAATTTTATAGGTAGACAAAATTATTTTTGTTGTGCAGCCTTGCCATAATTACCCTTTATGGCAGTGGAAGTGCTGTTTAGGTAATTGGCAGTAAGGACTAAATACCCAATAGTCTTAAGCTAAAAACAAGTTTTTCAAAGTGCCTCTCTGGATACAGCCAATGCCAGTAACATTTGCTAAAATATTAAAATAATCTATGCCAGACAGAAAGATCATCTAATGGAAAGCCTGTTTGGACATAATACAAGAGCTGCAATTCATATGTTGAATAAGAATCAGAAATTAATTTTCATTCTGAAGCGTTTTGCAAATTAGTCTCTAGCTATTCATCTAGAAAACACCAAATGTTCTGTTCCTTGACATAAATAGTTTTGTATTATTGAAATTTACTTATATGGACTGTTACCTCAATAACCAATAACTTAAAAAAAAATCTACATTGTTAAAACTAAGGGGGAAATTCTGTTTGTGTAGTGATGGATAAATAAGAAGCAGGACACCGAATATAAGAATCACACTGGCCTTTGCAAGTGGAAGATATTTAAGTCACAGAATCACAGAATAACACGGGTTGGAAGGGATCTCCGAAGATCTTCTGGTCTAACACTTTGCAGGAAACAGGCTGGATGAGACCATCTTGAAAACCTTTTTTGTTGGGAACTCTACCATGTCTCTAGGGATGGTGTTGCAGGGAATGAGTGTTATCACTATGAATTTTTTTTCTTATATTGAGATGAAACCTGTCTACATGCAGCTTGTACCCGTTGCGCCTTGTATTCTCCTCTGCCCCCTTTGTAGCTGTCCTTTACATTCTAGGATACTGGGATGAGGTGTCCCCAAACTTTCTCTTCTCCAGGATGAGATGATGCAGCTCCTTCAGTCTTTCCTCAGAGGGCAGGTTCTCCAGCCCTTTGGTCATTTTCATGGACACCTTTGGACCCTTTCCAGACTGTCCATGTCTGTCTTGAATTGTGGGGACCAGGACTGGATGCAGAACCCTCAGAGTGGCATGACAAATAGAGTGGGAACATCAAGTTGGCAAAATTGCAAAGGATGAAACTGAGATACAAAATGCACGGAGTTCTGTATAGAGGTGAACATATCCACAGGTCCTAGCTTCTTCCCTTTCTTATCAAAGTCAGAAGGTCCATGAACAGACTTAGCTGAATGGTAATCAAAATACATTTTTCACATACAGACAACTGCTCAATGTAGTTTGAATGAACCTGTTCATGAAGATGCATCTTCACAGTGCAGGGAAGAAAAGACATCTCACAGGTGCCTTCATGACAGGCACAAATAGATTACCTGTGTTGCCTAACACAATTTACAGTTGCTTGATTTGATTCTAAATCAAAAAAATCTTTTGTACTTTAGCAGTAAGAGTAAAAGTAATTACCCATTGCATTTTTTTTCTGAAATGTAAATTTCTAATTTGGACTTTTGCATATTAGGGCTTTTTTATTATTATGTCTTGCTTTTACTAGCTTTAAAATGCTGCCATTCACTAAACTTGGAAATTATCACAACAATCTAAACTTTCACATAGTAAAAATATTTATGCCCTGAGGCACAAAATATTTTGTCATTTGTTCAAAATCTCATTTAAATGATAAATATGATCAGCATTTAATCATTTCTTTGGAAAATAACATTAAGACATGCCAAATTTTCAATGAACTTATTCATACTGATTCTAATAAGCTGAACAACTTGTTTTGGCTGCAGCTATCTTTCTTCCATATGGAAGTGCTTCTACTAGCTTTTTTCCAGATTATGTGGTTGAGAGGAGGATGTGGAGAAAAGTCCTATGTTGTTTTTTGTGGCACAAATTCATTTTGAGGACTGAAACATGCAGTATAAATTGCTCTTAGTAAGCCTGCACCCCGAGGGCATGTTTTGGCACTATCACAACCGAATCTGTACCTTAACAATCTGTGTCGAAATTCATGAAGTATTATAGCAAGTTTAAGGATGCAGACAGTTTACACTAAGCATGTGTCTGAAAAGACAGCATGCACCTTCTCTTAAGTGCACTGCACTACTGCCTCCTGCAATGGCGTGCACAGAGGCAATTTTAGCATGTTTAGGATGGAAGACAAAGGTGATGCTACAACAAAGAGAATACACAGAGCAGTGGAATGAAAAGAAAAATTATTATCAAAGAAAAAAAAAGCTTGTTTTCTAATTACCTAAATGAAGAGGGAAAAATAACTTTTATATTAAGTAAAAATAAAATTATTACCCAAAGAGATCCATAGTTAAGGTGCAAGAAGAATTTAAGTTTTTCTAAACCTCAGCTCTAGAAAATTACTATTCCTTACTTCCCCATAGTTTTAAATACAAATTTTGCAATCAATTTTGTACTAAACCAGTGATATTATTGTGCACTCAGCTGGCAGCTTGAATGAGCACCGTGCGACTGTCTCTGTTCTCACCTTCCATCCAGGTTATTGGTCCTCCCTTCAGTGCACAATGGAGAAATTAGGACAGGAAATTTCCACTAAGAAAAATTTCTTGTTGAACAAAGACTTTTCTGTCCTATATGATGACATTTGTACAGACATCAGAAGAAATTGAGATTTGAGTTGGTAAGACAAAAAGTAAAAAAATTTGCTTCCATAGCCATCCTGGAATATGACATTACTGTGTCACCTCCTTGTTCTCTTCTTTAGATTTTGAATTATCAACTGTCACACTATAGGGAGCAGAGTAAGCATCAGTAAATAAAGGAGATCATCTGGAAAAGGCCAATACTAAACCTCATAAATAGTTGTGGAACAGAGATCTGTAAGGAATAGAACATCTTCCAGACGACCATGCTTTATCTGGTGTGCACAAATTTCTGACACATACATAGCAAAAATAATTGTGGAACTAGATAAGAGAAGAAAGCAATGAAGTAGTGAAAATAATTTCCTAAATGTCCCAAGGTATATCCAGAGATATTGTCATTGTGATAATAGTTAATGTATGGAATCATCCAGATTACGCTATAGAATAGTCTTAACACAGTGGATAAAAAAAAATGAAGTAATTTTCAAGAACTGGAACAGACTTATTAAAACTTTATATGTATTGAGCCACAAAATTGAATATGAAAGAAATAGGAAAAATTAACAACAGACACAAAACGCAGTCTACTGAAGGAATAAACTTTTACAGACAAGAAGAAAAAGAAAGGAAAAAAAAAGGACAAACCACCCTTGCTAAAAATTAATTCTTTTAAGTATTTTTCATGTGCATCACATTAAATTATACTTAACAGAATAGCATTCATATGTGTATATGGAACAGAAATAGCTCTGTAACTAATGGTGGTAGAAGTGCAAAATCTTCAAAGACTAAGAACAATTTCTTAAACATTTGAAAGTTAGCAAAAGCTTATCTGAGCTATTTTGAGTTACTTTCAGACCTGTAACACTGATCAGAAAACCTCTGAAGAGCTGCCTCTCTTGTGAGAATGTCATACTCTTTTCTTGGTCAGCTTAAAACACTGGGATGGGTTTTTTAATATCTTAATTGCTGTCCTCAACTCATGAACCTGGAAAAGTCAATGGCAGAAGCTCTCCTATTGACTTCAGTAGGAGGGAATGAGATCTTCCAACAAGTATTTTAGAAAAGTTCTATCGTATTGTGAGAATGTTTTTAAGGTGTTTTGGCATTCTTTGTAGCATTGGCCTGGTCTTTTCAGGTTTGAGTTATTTTCCAAAGATACAAGAGGCACAGAACTTTTCACTGGGATGTAGGTCCCAGTCTACTGAAAGCTGACTAGTGTTTTGCCAATTTTCAAGCAGGGTAAGGATGACCATGGAAACTACAGGCCTTGTCAGTGTCATTTCAACAATTGGTAAAATCACAGGAGATATTGAAAAACACCTGAAAGACAATGCAGTTTTCGGTCACAGACAGCACGGCTTCACGAGGGGAAAGTCCTGCTTCTCAAATCTGATTTTCTTTTACAATAACCCACCTAGGCAACCCATGTAGCTGATCTAGGAAAGCAGGTAAATGTATCTTTCTGGATTCCAGTAAAGCTGTTGATACTGCCTCTCACAGTAACCTTCTGGAAAAAATGTCCAGCACACAGCCAGAAAAAACACATAATGGGATGGGTGAGCAACTGCTTCATGGGTCAGGTGTAAAGGGTTGTAGTGAAGGGGGTGACATCAGACTGGTGACCTGTCACTAGTGGAGTTCTATCCTAGGCCCTGTGCTCTTCAACATCTTCATTAATGATCTGGATGCAGGCGTAGAAGAGATGCTAAGTATTCAGGTACTAAATTGGGAGGAGCTGTTGACTAATTGAAAGGCAAAGAGCCCCTGCAGTGAGACCTAAACAAATTAGCATGCTGAGCAATCACCAACCACATGAAATTTAACAATGAAGTGCCTCATTCTGCACCTGGAATGGGACAATCCTGGATGTACATACTGACTGGGGAATGAAACTCTGGAAAGCAGTGCCATGGCAAGGAACCTAGGGGTCCTGGTTGATTGAAAGTTGAACATGAGTCAGCAGTGCTCTGGCAGCCAGGAGGGCCACCTGTGTCCTGGGGTTCATCAGGCACAGCATCACCAGCTGGGCAAGGGAGGGGATTGTCCCACTATCCTCTACTCACCTTGAGTCTTGTGTTCTTTCCCCTTTCTCTTTAAGTTCAGAAAAATAGCACAGAAAAATCTGTTGGTTTATAGTGATTGTGCAATAACAAGTACACCCACTAGAACTCACAAGTAAATGGATTATTTAGGAAAAAAAATTCAAATATCATGATTAAATATACTAAATTCCTGAAGCCATTTCTCTAAGAACATTTCTCTGTTTCCTTTTAAAACCTTTCATTCAGTAAAACAGAGGATGAATTTCATGTAGGGAACTTGGCAAATACATAAGTATTATATATAATTTTATGGCATAGGTCTTACTTTCTTCAAATAGGATGTCAGGCACAGCTTAGACTGCATGAGCTGAGCTGTCTGCAGCTATGATACAGAAGCAGATTCAGGCAGAATATGCACAGCTGAACCAGTATGTATTTCCAATCCAGCAGAGCTGTGGCTGAATGCCAAAGAGGCAAATAACATCAAAGCATTTTACAAGTATAGTGAGATGAATGATAGTGATTTACAACAGTGTTTTTCCCATTATAGTGCAGGAGACAACCCTGTCTCTACAAGCAGCAGGAATCAGCAAGGCCCAAGAAGCGCCTCATGTGGTGCCTCCTGTTGGCTATTTTGGAATGGATTGTGCTGGTGACCGATACATCAGAGATGACCTATTATGGGTTAACTCCAGCAGGCAGCTAAGGACCACACAGCTGCTTGCTCAGTCTTCCCAAGAGTGATGGGGAGAGACCTGGGAGGGCAAAAGTGAGAAAACTCATGGACTGACATAGACAGTTTCATAGGAACAGCAAAAGCCATGCATGCAAGCAAAGCAAAACAAGGAACTAGTTTATTGCTTCCCATGTCCAGGCAGGTGTTCAGCCATTCCTAGGAAAGCAGAGCTCCAGGAAATGTAACCACCACTTGAAAAAATAAACATCACCACTTCAAGCATTCTTCCTGGTTTCTGCCAAATTCCATTGTGCATTGTGTCATAAAGTACAGAACATCCTTTTGGTCACCTGGGGTCAGTGGTCCTGGCTTGTCCCCTGCCAAATCCTTGTGCACCACCAGTCCACTCACCGGCGGGGAAGTGTGAGAAACACAAAAGACCTGGAGGCTGTGCAAGTGCTGCTCAACAACAGCTAAACCATCTCCATCTTATCAACACTGTTTTGGTCACAAATCCAAAGCACAGCACTATATGATCTATTATAAGTAAAACTGAAACTCATTTACTAAAACTTACTAAATTAACTTGATATCTTTAATTAAACTTAACTCTATCCCAGCCCAAACCAGCACATATTCCCAGTTTTCACAGGTAATACACCCAGAGGAGTTTTCTTGTGGGTCCAAATAAAGGCAAGAAGATCACTTGTCAACTACAATTTAAAGTAAAGCAGATTTTTGAGAATTTTATTTATTGCAAATTAATATATATATATATATATATTTGGACTGGGTCTTGGGAAACAAAAAATCCCAAACCCAAACCCAACAGCAAAAGGAAACAAACGTTTACACATTTAGTGAAAACACCTTTACTCCCTCTTTCCCTGTCTCAACTTTACTACCATGCTCAGCTTATCTTCAAGTATCTCTCCTCCAACTTCATAGTCTCAGCCTCACTTTTTGGTCATAGGCACCTGTCTTCTGGCACATGATCCCACCACAGGTTACACTCAGACCCTTCAGCAAGACAGTCAGCAGTGTATATAATCAGGGCAGAGTAGTTTCTTTCTGCTGCTGCTTCCATCCCATTTCTTTCTCATGCTCCAGTGTGGGTCCTGCACAGTCTGCATTCCCTTCAGGGAATTCTGTGTTCTGCCGTGCTCATCCATGGGCCTCAGTCCCTTTGGGGACCTATCTGTGCCAAAATGATGGACTCTGCCTTGGCTTGCAATAGGCCTGGTGTGGAGCTGTCTGGAGCCAGCCGTGTCCAGCACGATCCTTCCTACAGCAGCCAGCCCAGAAATCCTCAATCCCTCCCGGAATCTTGCCATCTACACCCACTGCAGTTATGTGTCACATGCTATGTGGTTTGTCCATTCCTCTTTGCTGGTTTCCCTTAGCCCAAATAGACAGGGGAAAGAGAAATGCTCTTCAACACTTCTGAAGCGTAGCAGGACTGGACAGTCCAGAATCATGATTATTCAGTTTCATAATTTCCAAATGTAATATCCATGTATGGAAATTTCACCTAGAAATCAAAGTGTTCCTGTAGGGAAAATTCCAACCCATCTGACATACCACTGTATTTTCTCATATCTTTAGCCTGTCATAACTGCAATAAAAACCAATTTTCTCTGAAGGTTTCGAGGCTTCCCTGCACCATTAGTCTAATGCTGCAAAACTCTGCTTAGTTTTACTATTGGCATTATCATAAACAATGTCACACCTCAGAGCATTCCAAAATCAAATCAGGGACTTATAAGAATGTTCTTATAACATGAAGTAATGAAAAAGTCTTCCAAACAACCCTGATTTTAACAAGCTGAATCACAATTATCCAAATATCTGGACTTTTGAGATTCTGCCATCAATAAAAGCCTATTTCTGTAACACCTCTGATGATGATTCTTGGTTATTTAAATATATGTCTAAATTGCTACTGAGTTGCCATGCTCTGTATGCATTTTTTGTTAAATCTTAATTTTTAGAGGAAAATACTTTTATTGTAATATAGATAAAGGCCAATCAAAATTTTTAAGGACAGGGAGTATTATTCCAAATCACAGACAAAATACAGTTTCTTCAATCCAAATATTATAAATTTCCCACTCTGCATTTTCCTTCATGTCTGACTTTTCTAGGAAATCAGAGGATATTTCATAATAAATAAATAAACCAGACACTGTGATCCAACAATTTTTGTATTATTCCCAGAACAAATTTCCTCTGAGAATAATATTCATAGTCTGTACACAGTCCTGTCTGACAAGGTCATAAATAGAAAAGTTCTACTTTATACAAATAACGAAGAACTCCATTTCATTGTCCACTCTGATATTTAAAATACAGGGAAGGATAAGTACTCAAAAATTCTGTTTCTATGCTGATCATATTCTCATACACAGGTAATTTAATCACAATTAGATTTAATATGCAAATACAGTTTAAGATAAACACACAATGTGGGGAGGAAGAAGAGAATGTACCATTTTTTAGTTACCAGTGTTTGGTATTGAGGAAGTGATACAAATTACTGTTATATGACGTTATACAAGTACACAAATGTATTGACTTGCAAATTACTAAAAAAAGAGAATTGATCAAATGGACAAAACACAACATTGTATTTTAATATAGACTTCCCAGCCTCAGAGGGAAGACACAATACAAGAATAGGCTTGTGATCATTTTTGGTCTGGAAATAATAGGCACAGTTCTGCTCTTTCCTCACGGTTCTTTTTAGATTACAGGGCAGATGCAAAAGGCATAATTTTCAAAACTACCTAGTGAGATTTGCCTGTTCAACTAGAGTTTCCTGATGTTATCAGGCTTCATATTACAGTGACGTCAGAAACCCAAGTCCCTGAGAAGTATCTCAGCTACTGAAATACTCCATATCTATCACTCAAGAATACATACTTCAGATCATTATCATGTGAATAGTGTTATTTCCTTTTTTCCTGCTTGTCAGTGCCATTTTCCTAGTCTATAAACTCCTTGGAGAGGAATTATTTCTTACTGTATATTTTGCACAGTTCTTGACACAGTGGGACCCTGACCTTGCCTAGGTTTTGGCTTTCTTCAATATGATTAATTACAATTAACAGTTGGAACAATAACAGAAGCACTTTGATGCTCCATTTAAGACAGATAAGCATTTTCATTTGGATTTGTAATGTGGGGTTTGATCAGTTAAAAAGTAATCTGCAAAAATCCATCTGGAGAGTAAAATAAATTGGTTCCACATTTCTCCTGTCACATAAAACTGCTGTCATATGAAAAACAGTCCACATTTGTGTTAATTTCTGATCTGGCATAAGGCACCATTGGTAGGTCTTGATGATGGCATCTGAGAATTTTACACTATGAGATCACTAAGTTAAGACATTTGTGAGCTCTGAACCATGGAAAGGTACTCAAAAATTAATGTTATTTTATGCAGCTCATATCCTGTATTCCTTTGAAATAATCATTCAAAAATAAATATTTTTATTCAACAATAAACAAAGCCACTGTAAGGTGTATATTTTGTCGTCTGTTAAAATGGGAATAAAATCTGCATTACTCTGAGGAAATATATATACTTCCTATGAATCATGGCATCTGCTCTGACTTTCTCCAAAAATATTTTGTATGAAAAATCTTAAACATTTTTAGACAGAATAGGAGAAAATATGCAAATATTACAGTCTGTTCACCTATATATACACTGTATTTAATAGACATGAAATTTAATTTTGCCTCATGGGATTTTGATGTCAATGAGAACAAATTTATATTATCATGAAGGTATATCATTTTATAAGATATCTTGATTAACTAATGATAACTTTGACAGCAACATTGAGGAGAAGGAAAAAAAGTAAGAAGCATATAACCATGAAAAGTATCCTTATAGAGAAATCCCTTCCATGTCACACTCTGTCCTGTGTCAGTAAAGTGCAGTCATTTATAAGCAGGAGTATCTCAATCTCTAATGTAACTTCTTTTAAAACGATAACTACAGGTGAACAAGATAAACCAGTCTTTACTTTCCAGGAATATTTATTGCAAATAACAAGGCTTGAAAAAATAATCCCCTAAAAACGTTCACAAATCCCCTAAAGAAGTTTACAAATTTATTTGGCAAAGTATACATGCTAAATTAAATATTTTCCCTATGTAAGAAACAAGTTCAAAGTGTTGCTTACAGTAGCCTGTAAAAGGACATGATTCCTAACACATGTTTTCTGTGAGTTACCTCTAATAAAATATTAACATTGCAGCTCATTGCAGCATCTTGTCATCATCCATTACTATATTCATCTCAACATTTTAAATCCATGTTTTTCAAGCAATCTTCTACAGAGGGTTTTGCTGTGATATCTCATCAAAACCAAAAAGGAAAGAGCTAAATACATGTTATGGTTTGTCTGTATGACTCCAGCTCAAATAAAATGTCATTGTAGATTGTACAAATCACTATGAACAAATGCAGGCTTCAAGCCTGGTGTAAAACAGCCCCAGATAAGACTCTAAGACTATCAAATGCAGCTTTGGGACACGCTTTTGTCCCCTTCATCTTTAAGCTCATAGCTCAATCCAATTATCCACAATTTAGACTCTGCCAGCAATTTGTGTACACTTGTGTTGCAGAGGAGGATTTTTTTGTATGACTGAAGTGTAAAACTTCAGCTTACAAGCCAAAAACATCTTCAAAAGAAACCCATGAAATGAAACAGTAAAAGCATGTTATGGCTGTATGATCCAAAAAAAAAAAACAAACTTACAAGCCCCTACTATCTAATCATATAGCAAAATTCACCTCAATACCTTTTTTTAAATTAAATCTTCAAAACACACTTACCTTATTTTGTTCATGAAAGAAAAAAAGAAAAACAAAGGATTGTATGTAAATTTTTTCTTCCAAATACAACAGGACTGAGGGATATTTGGGGTAGACCAACATAGTTTGGATTTCCAAGACAAAACCATGAGGACTTAAAAAAAGTCAGCATTTTTGCAGAAGATAAATATTTTTTTACGCATTATTTTTTGACATTATTTCCACATACAGTGGAGCTAGAAACACAGAATCAGATCTTTGGTTCTATCCCACTAAAGCTGTCTAGAATATCGGTCTTGTCCTCTGGATATAAATATTTTCAGCTTTCATTAAGCATATTAGAGCAAGAAATTATTAGAGCAAGAAATTAGTTGAGGACTAAGTGACCAAGAATCTTTCTCTAGCCCTCTGTATATTCTCAATGTCCAGACAAAGTGAGAAGGCCAAGTGAGTTTCTGTCTACTAGATTCTGTGTGAGGATTCCTCAAAATACACTGGCCTTAAATATCTGTAGAGCACCATTAGAAGAGACTGTTTTGTTTACCTCTGGAATCCTTTTGGAATTATGTACAACTTCTGACTTGACACATTATTTTAGTCCCATGGTACCCCAAGCATTTTGAAGTTACATTTATTCTAATGTTTTATTTGGTGGAAAAAATATCCTAAGAAATATCAGAGGATTTTCTACTAGCAATTACTCTACTTTTCAGGGCAATATGTCCAAACAGAGGTTTGGACCTCATTTTGAGACAGAAATTATGTACAAGATTTTATTAATAGCATTTTATCTTGTGTAAAATGTGAATACACAGGAAGCAAAAAGAAATTTTTACTAAGAAATTCAGATTTCAACTAAAGTATTAAGTTATTTGATAAGACAAGACTTGAGAGGCTAAATGACTTTGTTAGGATCACCTATGCAAAAGAAATAAAATTAGTGGACTTCAACAGTAATATCTTAGTGTTCTATTACTACTTCAGGGAAAAAATGCAACTCCATGTAGGACAAGGGACCCAACAAAGATTACACACAACAAAGTGACACACTAACTTCTGGCTGATGTCAGAGTACATCAAAGTTGTTAAAAACATTGTATATTAGAGTATACAGGTATACAGTACATGAAATGGCCTTTCTCCTGTGCTGGGCACCACAAGGACACCTTATGGAAAAATGTTTAAATCACAAATCACAGTGACAAAATCCCAGCACACATCACACGATACCTGAATGTTTTCTGTTCCACTGATCTGTTTATATGGGGTAACAGGCCTGCTTCTATTCAAAACAGTTTGTGAATTTAACTTCCCACAATCCATGACAAAACTACAGTGTTTTAGAGTAAAAATTAAGAGTAATACTTATTTAAGTAAAAGTAATTATGTTTAGTGTGACATCTATTAAAATGACAGGCTATAGTCATCTATTAAATTACATATCCCACTCCAGATTTAAAGAACTCATACTCCTAAATCCTGAAAACCTAACAAGCGAACATAATACATGCACAGCCTTCAGACCAAGAGAAAATGTAGTACCTAAACACAACAGAAATATTCCAATAGTTCTCCCAGCTGAGTGCCTCCCATCAAATTGTTATACTTTTACCCTCTCTGAGTTACCATTGTGAAATGATTTCATGACTTATCAAGTCATGGTCATGCATGTTTGCCAGCTTTCAGATATGTAGTACAAATGGTAATTATAACCATTGCAAATGATGTATCTTCCCAGTGCTTCAGATTCAGTGAGTTAACCTTAAATGCAAGGCAAATTTAAAGATGAACAATTTACTTAGATAAAGGAAAACAGAAAATATAATTAATCACTTGCCTATCCTCCAACCCTAGTTTACAAAACCATGGACAACTTTATTGAGCTCAAAATTGAAGGGTGACAAGGTTAATGCATAGCTTTAGACCTCATGGTTTCATTAGCAAACACATTACAGACTGCAAAGCTGAGCTGACAGTAATGCTAGGCCCAAACAAAGTAAATAATTATTGGCTTGGCAAATGAGGAAGCACTTGCAGAGTTTGTTTACATTTAGGTTTTGGAAAATTCGTGTTGGCAACAAGTCAAATACAGTTTGACTAGTAACTGTGACAATTGCTCACAGATGCAGCTGGAAGAACAACAAAAGAATGAATTTATGGTTCTTTCTCCCCTGCATTTTTCCCCTTTGTTGTCTTTTTTCTTGTGCTGTTTCTTCTTTCTCTTTTTTATCTCTTCCCCCCCCCCCCCACCTTTTTTTCCTTACCATTTTGGATCAATAACAAACTTGTAGCCACAAAGATAAGTGGGTTTTCATGGCAGATGGGCCTTGGAATGTATAAAAATCTCATGTTGCATTTTGTCTTTTGGCCACATATTGGAAAAGACACAGCTGTGCTCAAGCTGTACTCATAAAAGCCTTGCTCCCTGACAAAATGTATGAGTGCCTCCAATTCTTGTGGGTCTGCACTGGATTTTCAGGAGAAATACATCACTTCAGCACTGGTGCACTGTTAACAAATTTTATCAGGTTCCAGGGGTATGGAATTATGCCTCACCTCAATTCCCATTATGCAATTAATTGTTTGGTTACAGAAAATTCAATTAAAAAGGTAACCTACGAAAACAAAAATAATTCAATATCCTGTAGCTGATGGAGAAAAATTGTGAAACTGCAGTTCTCTTTCCAATATTTTATACAGAATGCATCTATTGGAAACAATTAAAATTTTCAACATCGTCATATGCAATAGTCTCACAGGATAAAGAATCAGTAAGAATCAAGCATTAAAAAATAAATTTCCATAGAATCACACAATTGTGTAAGATATAGTCAACAAATTATACACAGGAGAAGATTATTCACTTAAAATTTTGCAGCAAAACCCAGCAGTAATTGCTAAAGCTCACTTCCCATCAGAGTGAGCTAAAAGAGTTTGGTCAATTCTTGTCAGATCAGCTCATGTAAGTGTATTTCATGTGTGAAATTTGAGATTCCGAGTCTGATCAACATAAACTTAATCTATCTTCCCCTGCTTAGTGAGCTACCAAAATCAAGTCTCATTAATCCACCCTTCTGAAAACTAGTAACACAACCAAAATATTTTGAAAATAATCATCCAAACTAGAAACAGAAACTTTAGTGAACATTTGTGTATTTTGCAGTTGTTTGCAGTGTACTGTTTATATTATGCTAATGTCACTACATTTTTATTTTTTGAAAAGAATTAAAATACAAAGAGTGATAAATTACATTTTTGCATTTCACAGAGCAACTATAATATAACAAAATAGTTTTGAATGCTCGTTGCATTTTTCTTAGGAAAAAAAAGTTGGAGCAGGAACTGATCTCCCTGAAGAATTATCAGGCCAGTATATACTAGGCATAAATACTCCTCCAAGATCTTGGGTAGATGACAAGACTTTCTCAGCTTGCTGACTTTCACTGATTAAGGATCAAAAAGGGCCATATGTGCTGTCTTTCCAAGCTATAGATGCAGTGACATAGCAATATTGCATAAGAGATTGTTCCGTGCTGAAGGTACAGAGGTATTTGTGCTTAACTGATCTTTATTCTCTGTGCAGGTGAGTGTGTATGAGCAGAGATAAAATATCTGTTGAAAACCACAACAGATTAGCAGTCTCAATTGAAATAAATGAAGTTATTCAGTAAAATTGAGCATTGTTAATAGAGATCATCATAGCAAAGTTTTCTGGTAAAATATTGGAAGTGAGATAAAATAGATTTAGAGAGATTAAATTCTCAATAGATGCAGAAAAAAGAATATTTATAAATACAAATCTAACAGGGGAAAAATCCATAACAAAAAAAACCCCAAAAAACAAAGAACCACCAGTGTGAAAATGACATGGTAGAAAGTACTTCCAGTGGGTGTATAAACAGAAAACAATATTGATTAAGGTGTATTCTAATCAATACACAGATACTTCAATGCTTTATGTGCAATTGGCTTGGATGACCTGAAGAGAACATTGTTCCACTGAGTGCAGACGTTAGATACCTGTGCCCTAACAACTGTGACGATCTGACACTGTCTAATTATTATGAGGAATCAGATTCTTACAAAAAATGCCAAAATTTCTAAGTATCAAGGAGGTAGGAAACACTGGCAGAAATCTGTTGTTTGTTTGATTTCAACATAAACATTTGAGTAAATCTTATAATGACATTTCAACTTTAGGACATTTATCACCTTGATGTAAGGAAACATTCTCTAAATTAATCTCTGATTAAATTAGTAAGCAGTAGAGATATTGGATAACTATATGGAAGTCTGGATTTTTTTGCATCATCATTTTTACCTCATCATTACACAGTGTATTTTATTAAAAATACCTTATTTTCCTTACCTTTTGTCAAAAGACCATCAATATTGTTTGGATGTCAAAAGGTTTGCCTTTATTATGAGCACTTTATTGAGGAAAAAAGCTCCTCCAGTGTTCTGCTGACGCCCAACAGAAAATTTCTGCATAAAAATAAGCGACTGACTCAGTGAATGACACCTGCATCAGCTTTATCTTTCTT
The DNA here is from genome assembly GCF_036417665.1 of Passer domesticus. Lineage (NCBI taxonomy): Eukaryota > Metazoa > Chordata > Aves > Passeriformes > Passeridae > Passer > Passer domesticus. The sequence continues at coordinate 30,175,628 of NC_087479.1, forward strand.
CTTCTTTGGCACAGGGAATGAGTTTGAAATAGCACCTTCTAAATCTGCACATTTCTTAAAAAACATGTCTGCCACGAGCTAAATTGCCTTTGATAGTTTACAACTGCCTCTGCAGGTCTGATGGCAGCCTCAGCAATTTGGCAGAAAGGTGATGCCAGTTTTCACAACCAGTGTAAATGCTCAGGAATTTTCAGCTGCCCTCTTCTCTACAGACCAAAACTTGTTTGATCTCAGCCTCTACCATCTGCTGCTGCTATCTCAAAACCAAACCAGAGAAGTCATTTCCCAAACTAAGTAATCATCATCTACAATAATACAGGTTTGGGTTGGCACACCCCAAGAGCATTTTAATCTTCCCAAAGATCTGAAGACATACTGTACTAGATATAATAAAAGGTTTTGTAGCTTATTCTTCTACACTGGCTTTATTTTTAGGAAGATGACAATTGAAATGTCTTGGCAAAAACAAAAGCCTCTAGAGCTCTATATAATCTGAACAGAGTTTAAAGTGGTCATCAATGTCACTACTGTATCACTTTGATCTGTGCAGACTTCATTGGTTGAATTCAGTGATAACGACAGATGCTCAACATCTCTTACTATCAGGCACATAAAAATACATCTTCTGAACAAGCTATGCATACAAATACATAGACCTGATAGAAATAAAAGAGTGCCTCAGTAATGTGCAATGTGTAACACTAATCCCTTCATGTGATACATCTCAGCAAACATTAATAAACAACCTTGGGTATGCATCACAACATAATTTTTCATTTTTAGAACAGTTATTAGCTTTTTTTCCCAAATTGAAAAATATTCACAAGAAATGTTTTTGAGCAAATCTGAGCAGTTTATGTGTTCATCAGCAATTGATATTTGCAACCACACAGGAAACAGTTTTTCAGGACTGGCATCTGATTTTGGAGACTTACCTGGAAATGTCAGATAAAAACTGTATTAGAAGATCAAAACTTCAGGTGCAAGCTCTAACAGGCAAAAGACAAGAATGACTAAAAGCAATAGCTCTGTCTTTGCTAATATAATACATCAGTCCAGTGTAACAAAATGCTAATTAAAACATTGTCGTGGCACTGATAGACAGATTTCACATTTACTCTGGGATTACACTAACAATTATCACCAAGGTCCAGGCTGAACATGCCCTGAATAATCTGGAATGCCTGGCTGTTAGAACTTTTTACATGCCAGGAGAATTCCCTAACTAGAATAACGAAAATAATTTAGGATGGTAAGAGACTGTTAATTGTTTTAATATATTACGATGGTCCTAGAGCTATTCTGCTCTGGGGATGACTTAATACAAAGTATTGAGACTTGGAGTAAAGCCCACTGATCCAAGGGAAGTGCAGTGGAAACAAATGCTTTGCTCAAGGGAAAAAAGAACGACATTAGATCCCAGTTCTCTGTTTTGAGGGCGTCACAAGGAGAATTTCCAAAAGAGAGCAAGTAGCAAGTGTGCTTTTTATGCCTTGGTGAAATCCTGGTAGAGTTTATCTGAGATTAGTTCATTTTAAGATGAATGGAAATTAAAATAATCCTCAAGTATACAAAATATCAATGTATGTAGTACTGCTTGGAGACATAATAAAAAGTGCTGTTGCCTGAATGTGTCTAATAGATTGGTTGCTTGCTTTAAAGATTTTTTTAATGGACTTAAGAAAATAGGTCTGAGCTTAATCAAATTTAGCACCAACTACTTTTTAAGAAACAGAACATCTGAATTAAAATTAAGATTTGAGACTTCTATACAGTTGTAGCTAACTACTAAGCCCAGCAAAAGCCTAGAAAGTTAGGCAAACAATTTAGACTGCTGAAATTTAAAGCACTGAAATTTAAGTCTGCAGCCTATGGCACTGCCAGTCAAAGCAGGAAACAACCTGACAAAGAAAGCAAATTATTTAATTTGTCCATTCTTTTAACTTAAAATGTAGCTTAATAAGCCTTAAAAATGGGATCACATCTTTGCACATTTATAGTACTCATCGGGATTTTGTAGTCTAATTTGAATTTTCAATTGTATACTTAAATAATATAAAAAATCAAGCAATATGAACTTAAAATACTAATTTCTCTTTCAAATACATTTTCAAACTCTAAGTTTAAGAACAACAGTTTTGTTTCTTCTTGCTAGGGAAATGTACCAGATAGAATGAGTTCGAACAGTTATTTTATACCAAAATATAGATGAAAAATATCCTGACACACAAAAAACTAAACCAATTCACTTCTATCAAGATAGGCTTTTGCTCTGACTCTTATGTGTCCTCACTGAGTAAGTCAATAATCTTACTTTAATATCATCACCACTCTCCCTCCTTTGGCCTTTTGTTTTCCTGTTGCTTCTGCATTTTCCTATGGCGGATTAGACCAAAATATCTTTGAGACAGGGTCCTCACTCTGCTTCTGAATACAATAAGCTGCCTTGGCCAAACAGGGGGAAGTGTGAAATAATAAACAAGCCAGCCAACCAACCCTCACACTTCATTATCTCACAGTGGCTTACAATATTTGAATGCATTGTTCCATCTCATAAAATCTGGCCATAATACAGGACTTTGGGGAATCAGGAAATAATGAAATTTCTGTCACTGTTGGCTCTCCCTGCATTATACAGGGGCTGAGTCTGATGGACACACATACCACGATGGCTGTGTTTCCTCAAATAAAAGCAGACAAGGCAGGTCACAGCTGATATTTCTCACAGTCCTCTGTGATCTTACCTCTTGCCCTTCAGCAGGCTAAAGGCCTACCTAGCCAATCAACCAGACTTTTACATCCTCTTGGTTTTCTTGTCAAAATAAAAAAAGGAAACTAAACAGAAATTCTGATTTCTAGGACATTTCAATTAATAGCTAAGAGGTAGCAAGGAATAATATTTGGCATAGGTTTAGAGCACCTGCAACAAGGTCCCATGCTGCTAGTCACTGAATTGGTAAAAACCCATGGAGAAATCATAAGTTACAAATTAGTGGACAGATTTTATTAATTCAGCTGTTAACTTGGTTTTTTGTCACATATCCCTGGGCAGAGAGTGGGCAGATGCCCTCTCCCTGGAACTGTTCAAAGCTGGGTTCTGAGCAACTTGACCTAGATGAAGACGTCCCTGCTTGCCCATGTTTAAAGGTCCCTTCCAAACCAATCTACTATATGAATCTAAAAAAAAATTATGCTAAGAGGCATATCTGAGGCAAAATATGCGATCTTATAGAAAATATACACACTGGAAGGGTTGTAGGTGGACTAGTAATAATCCCTTCATAGTGTCTTTGGAAAAGATGTGGTGTTTTTTCAAGCTTTGAAAGCCATAGGCTTTCCTTCATATAACCAAATGTTGCTCAAGAACACTGGAAAATCTATGGTGGGGATTACACTCTTTCAAGTGAAAAATAAAAAAAAAGTAGAAAATAATAACAAAATCTCCATTCAACTAGTCTTTCTCCCTTTATGCCTCAATAATTTCCTTTATTTCTTCCAAGGTAAACTCCTTCATCTTTCTTAAATCACAATATTCATTGATTATTTTTCCACACATAGAGGAGTTTCTGAGCATACTTTTAAATGCCATTTAAAAAAAACCAAAAAACAACAAAAAACACCAAAACCTATCTTCATAATCTTGTACTTTGCTAACCTTGTCAGAGACTTCAGTGGAGTTACTTGTCTCTTAAGAGCACAGTTTGGGTTCCACCAGACAAGAGGGAAAACTTTATTTCAGCTATGCCATGTTTCCTTTTCTCTTTGTAGTCCCTCTGGGCTGCTTAGAGACACAACAGAACCCTAAGCTGCCTCATTTCCCACACTCTCTGCCTCCTGAAAAGCCAAACACAGATATATAAATGACACATTCTTTGACTTCGTAATGAGTAAATTTATCTAATATAAATTCCTGCACATACAACATTAAAGAATGAAGAGCACATAATGCATAAATAAACAATAGGTTCCACTTTATAAAATCACGTAATTATGCATGGAGGAATCTAAACACAAATATAGCAAAGCTAGCAAAACATTAATCAAAATATGTCATCAAAATCTTCCCATTCCTCGCCCCCCATCCCCCACACCTGAGTTTTTTTAAATATAGGGAAAGCTAATTTATGACCAAAAGCTTTTCCATAGTATTTTAATGCCACTTGAATTAGACTCCAGATCTTAGTTTGCATTTCAGTGTTTCTGGCCCATATTTTGGTATTAACATGAAAACACATCCAATTTTCCATAGTATTGATAGTTTCAGCTTTACATGGGTCATAGTATTTTGCATATTTCACCTATATGATTAAGTCTGATTTTCACAATGATGTAATTTATATTTTAAATTGTTGGAAGCAGATAATTTAAATGCTTATATGTAGTTCTATATTGCATATGGATTCTGTGTACCTCTGGATTCCATCTGTGGACATACTGAGACTTGTCATTTATTATGGAAACTTTCACCTCGCATAATATTAGGACCCCTAAATCATACTTCAAAAACAAGACTGTATTTGCTTGCTATCTATTTCTTTATATAAGAACAAAAGTTTTAATGGTTTTTTATAGGCATTGACCTAGATGATCACATTTTGCCAAAATCGGTAGATTTTTCTCTGTTCCATAAGGAAAGTAAGGAATTGCAAATAATCTTAGTGAAAATTTTAAGCACAATGCTATCAACTATTTTGAAGATAAGAAGCTAGAATTCATTTCAGCCTTAACTAATCTCTCTTATCCATTGTAACAGGTCTCTTCTACAGAAAAATCTACTTTTCCCAATAAAGGTGCCCAAGCCATGTCACAACATGATACATCACTAGTTATGTTTGGACTTAAGATAAGCTTGTACTTAAGCATAGCTAACAAAACACTCATGTGTAACAATACCACACCCAAATTATCTTTATGGTCACTCTGTTCTTAAGGAAGAAAATCAGTTGTACACTCTTATTTCTTAATATGCAGAGCTATGAACCTTCAGCCAGACAGGACTGAAGCACAGCTTTGCTCCTCAGGTACAAAGTAGCCTTTTACAGAGCACTGGTGTTATTCACAACTTTCTTAAAATACAACATGAACAATTTAGCAATCTTCTAATCTTTTTACTGGACTCCATGTGCAGAGGTGTTATTTAACATTTATCTTTAAGCTGACCTGCCTTATAATGACACATCATATTGAAGGAAATAAAAAAATTGTATTTCCCTGCTTTTTCCTGTGAAAATAGAAATTTATGTTCAAAGATTCTACTTTTCTCTACTTGCTAGATGTAAATATGTCAGAGATACATTAAAATGGCATTCAATATAGACTACTATTTTAAAAACAAACTTGTCATTCTCTTCCTGCTCAATTGCTCATAAATTCAAGTATGAATAAAGATATCAGATTACATTAAATGCATTTTGGTATCTGTAACTTTCTGCAATGAATTAAAACTGGCTGATCATGTCTCAAGTGCATTTCATTTTCCGTTGATTCATGTACTGCAATATAACCTTCAAAATTCCCTTATGCCAACAAACTCATTCAGATATGCTGAGTGTAGGAGCAGATTAAAGCGGCTATAAGATTGAAAACTGCATCAAGACATCAGAGAATGCAGTAGAGGTATAATGAAAGTGTAAACAAAACCTGTAAATATAGAAATTACTTTTTATATAATCCACTACTGTATTCAGTGGAGAGTTTTGGTGTAAGAAGAAGACATTAACCCAGAACAAATTGGTACTATCACTATATTGAGACTGTTTCATTCTGCTCCATTTAAGAATTTTCACTTCAGGACTCAGCACTGAAAAATATTTACTCTTCTGTTCTCTGAAAATAAACTCTATCCCAAAGTAAAATTTAAACCTAAGGTGTTTTAAAGATAGAACTAAAAGAGCATTGCATCTTTGTCACCTGGTTGTTTTTGAAGTTACTTTCAAAAATAACCTTTCTTACTTTCCTTGTATATGAGCGTTTTGCTGCTGAGCTGTGAAATCCAATCCATCCTTTAAAGGCTTTTTAAGCAAAAGTGCATTATTACTCACTTAGTAGCTTCTATTTTTTCAGTGGTAGCTATGGTTATGGATGAATGCTTTCAACAGAAGTTAAAAGACAAAATGAGTAATTAACAATACCAAATCAGAGTCTGGTGTGCTTAGTGAAGCCTGACATAATCTTCAGGGTTCAGTTAGCATGCAGAGTTTACAGACTATCTTAGTTTTCCACAATGAAATTATCCACAAAAATGTTTTCTTGCATAACTTTTATCTCCAGGATTCTATCAGCAGAAGTTACCTATGACACTAAAGAGTTAAATGACATGAATGGGGGGAGGATGGAGATAAGAAAGAAAAAAAGAAAAAAAAAAGGGACATCTGGCAGCAAGGAAAATAAAACAGTTTTTGTAATTCAGTATCTCTGTTTATGGACCTTTTGTTGTCATCCTCCTCATTTCCTGTGGACTTCTCCTCCCCAAAGGTTGCACTCATCTAACACACCCAGACAGCAGCACTTACACACCTAGTAAAGGATATGTTTAAAGAACTGGTTGTTCTTAACCTGTGCATTCATTTTAAACTGTGATAAAATACCTTTGCCTTGTAGCTGTGCGGATCCTTTGATTCTGAACTAGATTGGTTTTGCATGCATGGAGATGATTTGCAAGTGGGAGATTGGGGATTCAGAGCAATGCACCAACTGCTGGTCTCTAATTCCCATGCATTTGACCAGCTTCATGCCACTACATTTCTGAGTTGGTATAGTAATGTGTGGAATCAAATCCATCATGAAAGACACAGGATCAAAGGAGGAAATACTTGTACCACTCACCCAAGTGCCTGCCCTTTGTATAGCTTACCTCTTGCACCAAGTAGATTAGGGTTGATAAATAGCTGGAGTGCAGTTTCAGTCCTAGTAACATGCTATGAAAACATCTTGCATTCAGTGGCTAATCCAGACTTCTCCCTTCCCTGCCAGACCACAAACCTTTCATCATAAACTTCTCCATTCATCTTACACTGGCATGAAGAGCGACCCATATTGGATACATCTACAGATGTTTTATTAGTAGCACATGTTTTGGATGCTGGAATTATATGAGAACATACTGTGATCCAGCTGCAGGTGTTTACTAAATAGGAAATAAGTAGAAATATCATGGAGGCACTCTAGGAATGAAGCAATTCAATATTAATTTAATTTACTCAGTGTTTATGTTAGCTGATTTAAATCTAAATCTGCTGCTCTTCTGAGTTTATTCCTGTTCCCAAGACACACATTTCCCTAGACATTGTTACCTCAGTCCCCTGAGCACCCCTCCTGAGCCATCACTGTAAGTAAGGAAATGCCAGCTCCTCAAGGAAGGGATGCTGACATGAAGGGTCCTGGGAGCCCCAGAGGAGGCCAGACAGCAAAAGTCATGGCTGTGCATGTCCTCAGAGGCATGGCAGATGTTGTGCAAAAGTTTAGATTTAAAGTTCTATATTTAGATTTATGTAAGTAATATCCGTTTCCTGATTTTTTTTTCTTATAAATGTTCTCTACATGCTACACAGATAAAATTGGGTGAGGTGGTGTAGGGGGAGAAGGGAGTGAAAAGAAGTGTTTTAATGCCATTAACAGCTTATTGAGTTATGGTTGTTTCTGTTTCAAAAACCCAGGTAATAGGGTTTTTCAAGTGAATTGTCAGATAATTAGAACAGAAAAGTATTCATTTCCTCTTATCACGCACAATTGTAATAGCTTTATCCTTTCTCCATGTAACTTTTGTTTTCTAAAACACAGCTGTTATCCTGAAGGAAAAATAAAACAGAACCCTTGTAAATTTAATAACAAAAGGCCACGAATAAATATCACATCTCTTCTGGAATGAATAATTTAAGAAAGACAAGTATAAGCTCTTTAATACCAGGTATCTTAGGTAACCACATAGGATATAGGGAAGAATCAAATACCATGTTCAAACTCTGAGCAATCCATGTTCAGAGATAGCACAAGAAAACCCAGATAAGAAATCAAAGCATGAAAGACAGCATTTCCTTTTATTTCGCACTTTTGAACTTGAAAATCAGGTTATTTGCAGCAACTAAAAGTTTTTGGTCCTTAGTTGTTAGCAAAATGAAAACATTTGTTTAATATGCTCATAATAGAGAGTTTACTTTTTCATTCACTAACAACTTCGTTAAGCACACAGTTAATTTCTGTCACACTTTGAATTCAAGGAACATATATTAAGAAAAACAGGCAATTTAAAATTAGACATACTCTTATTAGAAGGTGCATCCTGTAAGCTGTCAAGACTTGTAAAATGCAACAAAACATACATCAGTGCAGGGAGATATGTCAGAAGTTTAACAAAAACAATTTTCTTAGGGTTAGGATGTGCTTAAACTGCTTTTATTAATAATAACTTCTGATTATTTTATGAACACATAATAAGCACCTGTACTGTAATTTCTGAGATTGTGTAGGAACTGCACACAGTATTCAAAACATGGATATACCACTTACTCTATAGTAATGATATTTGGGGTTTATTTCTATTAAAGTAATTTACAACAGTATGTTTGCCTATTTTACACCATGAATTGAGCTGATGTAAGCTGAGAAACAACTCCAGAACATCTAGAGGTGCAACAAGTATTTTATAATCTATCACTTTTATCCATAATTAGGTTATATATTTTTATGTGAACTGGTTTTTTGCACAATTAATTTTAAATTCTTCAGCAGTTTTTTGAAGATTTATAAAGAACTGTCTGGCTTGCTTAATTAGATATCTATGTTTCTCTTTCAGCATAATTTTTCTCAGTTATATGCAAAAAAATTAAACACAGGAAAGCTTGTGAAACTTCTTTTAATTTTGAACTGCTAATGAATTCCTAGTCTCTGCTTCCTAAATTTAGTATGCTGTCAGTCTGGAAGATGACCTTTCTTCTTATGAGAACTTATTTTCTGCAAAAATTTGTAGTGAGACATTTTATCTAAAGGTGTTTTCTTAAAAACAAAACAAAACTTTAACAGTGCTATTATTCTTCACTGCTTTCTTTGTGTTTCTTCAAACATTTAATGATAGCCTAAGGTATAAGACCACTTTACAAAAGCAATGTTGGCCTTTTACTGACACATATTAATTAATGTATTGTAATCCTTTTCTAATTATACTCTCTGTATTTTACTTATGACCAAAGGTTTGTTAGTCAATATTTCACCACATTGTAATGCTGTTTAAGATCATTTGCCATCTTCTATTCCTCTCATAAGGTATATTGCTTCTGTGAGACTAGAAAGAAAATCACAATTCATCACATTGCAACTTAAACCTAACAACACCTAATGGCTTTGGGACCCACAAGAAATATTCAGTTCATATTGCTCCCCAGGCAGAAAAATATTTATCTGTTTAGCAAGGTAGTTATACATTGCTCTTTTGAGGACATTATCTATACTTATTGTCAGAAATAGAGAACATTATCTGTCAAAACTATTTTGTAAATCTCAGTACGCCTGCAGTCAAAGATTGAAAAAAGAATGTTTAATATCAATGTAAAGACCCACTGTATCCATTTCCACTGGGCTTCTCCTGTCTATATTTTCAGGTCATAGATTAAAAACTATTTCCAAAGTATCAGTATTTGTGGTTGATGGAGATCATGTACCCTTTATTCATAAAAACAGTGGGCCGACTTCCATAGTGATATTTCTTACACTAATTGAGAGTTGTAATGTATTAAACAAGAATGATCACACAGGCTAATTCCTTGTGTCTAATGTGCAGTAAATATACACAGCAGATTGGTTGCACACTAGCAGCCTCACGTCAGACAATCTCAGATAAAATGCAGAAGCCAAGAGTTTCTAGTTTCTAAAAACCAAATATGTGTCAAACAAGCCCTTTGTTCTACGACCAATAAAAATCTTGACTTTGTTCTTCTATATGATTCTCACTTCTCTTTATGGTCTTCATTTCATTATTTCTAATAAATCAAAGAGACTGACTCATCATGGAAAATTGTGTAAAAGTAGGACAAAGATAGAGATAAATCCAGGAGATGTGGACAAAGGAAAGAAAACTGATTTATTTGCACAAAGTTTTCTGTGGAGTAAGCCTGGAAATGAGAATGTGTTGTGAAATGTGGAGGGCATTAAATCATGTCTAACCCTAAGTTAAAACACCCAGTACACTGAACCATTTTAAGTGAGTCACAGAACTTCCAGATGAAATTACAGTGCTAAAAAATACAGGCAAAATTAATGTGTGAAGGCCAAATATATGGCAAGTGCACTAGAGTAGGAATGGTACTACTTTCAACTCTTTTGTCTTTAATTGTTTCCCAAGTTTTACAGTTGAGTTGTATAGCTTGAAAAAAAATGCTGACGTCCTGCAAGTGTCTACAGCAGTCTGTAGGTTGAACCCAAGGAAAATATGCATTGTGCCAGAGGTCATTTAACAAAATTTGATAAAGTCAATATTTGGGGGTAAAATGCTCTAAAATCTTCCTGTCAGGATAGATAGATAGATAGATAGATAGATAGATAGATAGATAGATAGATAATTGGAACATATTCCACTGCCTTGCTTACCTTTTGTATTGAAATTGGGAAAGTATTCTTCCTTTTTCTTTCTTTTATTTTTTTCTTTTTCTGGTCAATAGAGACTTGCTTGCAAAGGCACAAAACAATTACCTTCATCAGTCATGTAGAGTACAATGTTCAGTGTTTAGTATCATCAAATTGCTTTTTCTTTAATGCACATCACCCTAACCTATCTGGTTTTCCCTTGGGCACACAATCATGTCCTGTATAAATTTACAATACTTACATACTGGGAAAACAAAATCTCTGGGGTTTTTTGCCACACAGTTTAAAATTCAGAAATAAGACTATAATAGGAGCATAAATGAAATTATACAGGCTAAATAAAGTTGTTGAGAAATAAAGTAAAAAGTAATCCTTCACAGGGAGAAATCCATGTCATGTGAAAGAACATTTTATTTTCTTGCAACAGTTTTTGCACATTGACTGCATATACATTACTTAGGACAAGAACATATCACTACAACTGTGATTTTTGTGTGAGTGTGTGTGAAAACAGACATGAAGAATATTTAATTTAAAAATAAATTTTTTAAAGAAATTATGTAAATTAATACTGACCTTTGTCCACCAATACTAGGCTTTTTTTTCTTTTCGTTTCTTACATTTACATTTTTTACATTCCAAAATATTTAGTTCGAACTCTCCGACACAAACACTAAAGCTAATTACATTTGCATGTTTCATGTAATACTGAAGCAAACAGTTACAACAAGAGCAATATTATAATATGAGGAAAAAATGTTTATTTTACTGTTTAGAATACATGCTAGCAGTGAGGACAGTTAGGACAGCTGTTGCACCTAAACCAGCTACTCTGTCAGTTCTGCCAGCTCTTAGGGAGAGGTTTGCAGTGGACTTGACTGGGCTGTCAATCCTAATCTGGAGAAATCACTTTTGAGGGCATGTAACCTTACAGAGTAGAGACCTAGATCAGATAATTTTTTGGAAAAGAATAAAAAGTGGAATCTTATATAACTCACATTGAAAATAAATGAAATAAATCAATGTTATTCACAACAAAAGTTAAATAACATTAATCAATGTTATTTAACAATTTAACAATTCAAATCTCAAATGAAAAACCAATCTTTCAGTGTGTCATTCTAACCTTTCAACCTCTCTTTGGACAATAGAACAAAATCCTTTACTGTTTAATCTGAATTTAGACAGATTATAGAATTGAATAACCTAGAAGCAAATACTTGCATAAATTAATTCAATTTCTTTGCTTTCAACATGACTAATGGAAAATATTTATCAATATATGTACTTTTTATATTTGGAAAACTGTCAGAAAGTTATGTTGACTCTGATTCATGACTTTAGATATTATTCTGTGGAGCAGAAAAGTTTGGATTTGCTTCCCTGAATATCCAAAATTCAGAAACAGCTCCAAAACAGGTAAGTATTTTTTTTTTTTTTCCTAAGAAAAATTCCAAGTTGTTTTTGCATTTTCTGTCAAAAGCATGATTCATAGCATGTCTGGTTTTGAATAAAGAAGAATTTAGGAATGTTAAGATATTATCCCAGGAACTTAAAATCTTTTGTTCATCCCTGCAAGGGTACACCACCTTTATCTCCTTGCTCTCACTCTTTCCTGTCTTATGGAAAGCAATCTCAGCTTTGTAACAATGAGCTAATAGTTTAGTCCCATAGGTGGTTTTTGGCTTTATTTTTTGTTTTCCATTTCCCTGTTATGTCTCAGTTCTAGCCAGAGGTAGACAGAGCCAGTAAGACCAACACAGAGCTCCTAGTTTAGTCACTTAACCAGTGAGGAGATAGAAAAATAGAAAGTGTATTCTTCCCATATTGAAAGTGTATCCATAAGAAACCAGTAATTCTAATAGCCTCAAAAGACTTAACTATTCTGTCTAAATTAGCTGGGTATATGATACAAAATAAACTTTTTGTTCTCATTTTAATGCTGCTCCAAATTTCTCCATTCCAACTACATCAAAATTTAAATGGAGAAATGACATAAAGACTTCAGGCTGAGTAACTGAGAAAAAAACTTCATCTAATGGTAGATATGAATTAATTAATGGTCATGGAAGATAGCAGAAGTGATTCAAACAGGATGGAAGCCTCAGCTGACTTCATTTGTATTAAAAAAACAAACTGAGCAAATTATGCAATTGAGGCAAATTATACTGTTTGTAGAGAGACTTGGATTAAGGACCCATGATGCATGGGAGCTGAAATGAAGGGTCAAGAAAAAAGTGCAACTTTAAAATAATTCAGTCCTATCTCTAGAAGCAGACCTCTTTTTCCTAGAGGTGCAGAAAAAAAACTGTGGATCTATGTTGGTATGTGGTTTGAAAGCTCCAGGCTTTTTTTTTTTTTTTTTTCTTAGTTGATGTTAAAAATATTACTTTAAATAAAGACAAACTGCTTTTGAAAAATGTTCCTGGCCTATTATGAGAAGACCCTACAAGGGTTGGACTTTTGGCATTTTTTATAATATTGATCTAAGTATTGCTCATGTTGCATTAGGACATATTACAGCTTTTGTTCAGCAAGAATTATTCTAGAGGTTTGATATTAGCTGTAAAAACTTATTCTTTGTAGAATTTGAACTGCTAATACTTAGATAATGAAACAAAACTTGAAATACCTTCTTAGAATAGATTATTTTCACAAATCTGGCATTGAGGCATTTCCAAATGATACCATAAATTCATAGTTGTCAAAGATTTGCCAAATATTTGTAAAAAACATCAACAGCAGTATTTATTAACCACTTACGAGTCTTAAAACAGTAACCATACTGTGACAGTGTGGAAGCCTTTTTAGATCTTCAGATTTGCTTTACAGAACTGAAAACACACTTTTAAAGTGTGCATGTATAAAAGGGCTTAAACTAAGCTGCACAAGCTCTCACAAGTGACAGACCCAGGATATGCAAAGGGACTGTAGTCACCTCACCTGATCTGCACTTAATTTCATAAGCTCTGCAAATTAGTCATACACCCGTACCATTTAACAAGTGATGATGAAACAAATGACATGTGAAGTTAGTCAACAGGCCATGCATTTGTGACATGTCAATGCAGCCAGTTATAATATGTGGAAAGTGTGAATCCAGGTGTATGGAAAATTTTCTAGTTATTTGGATTTTTTTGTAAGTTCAGATCAGGTCAGGAGAGACAATTCTGTGACCAAAAAAGCAGCACAGTCTGAGAAAGGAGGTTGACTAGAACTAGGCTAGTTCTCTTTCCAAGATCCCACTGATTTTCTACAGGCTCAGTCTGGTTGGTTCTTCCTACTGCTAAAGTCAAAGTAGCAAGTCCTCTCTTTGTCAGTTCTGATTCTATGAACAGTGAAGAACTAATTCGAAAAAAATTCTGCAATAGTGATTGCACACAAAATTCTGTTTGTGTAAAAACAGAATTTTTATACATGCTTGTATAACACTCTGGATTGTGCCAGCAGGTACATTCACTAATTCAAAATTTTAGACATTTTAAGTCCCCTTGAACCACTGAGCCCTGGAGTAGTATGTGACATCTAAATTTAACATTAATTCTGTTTCCTTTATGAGTGATGTCAAATTGTTCCAAAATAGCCATGGTATCATAAATAATGTTAGGTTACCTTGTACTTGACCTCCCCTTTGAAAAAACTGGGCAGCATTTTACACCAGAAAGTCTGCAGATCTCTGAGATTGTAACATGATTTCACAGGCTTTTCAGATAAAATATAGGATGCATAAGAACTGCTTTGGATTACTAATAGTCCTAAAATTAAAAATTTTGGATCCTTTGCATCACTGCTCCACCTTGCAGTGACTGCTTATGAAAGAGTCACAAGCTTCTACATTACCTGAAAACTGCAAATATCATATCTGTGCTTATTTGAAATGTAATCTGTAATGTTTCTGCCTAGATAAGATTTTCAGAAGTTAAATGGCTGAATACAAGCTGTAAAAGCAAATTTCAAGGAAAAAACAAAATATTTAAAATTTTGAGGGGCTCTTTTTCATAATTCAGGAGCATAAAATAAATTTTAAAAATAAATAGCTGCCTATTATTATTATAATTATTATAGTACAACATTATTATTAAATCATATAGATTCATTTATTCCAGCACATATATCTAAATCTCATATTTTGTTATGATATGAAATGGATGCTATAGCCCTTAAGTCAGAAACTACCTTAAATAAAGGCATCATTTGACATCAAATTTTTTCAATGGAGTATAAAACTTCATTTTAGACTAGAATTTTTCTCTCTCTCCCTTCTTTTGCCTTTCTTGTTTTGTTTTGTTTTGTTTTGTTTTGTTTTTAATTGGCATAACATCTATGCTAACAACTGATAATATTGTCTCATCCTCCTTATGTTCTATCCAAATTAATCTTTCTCTGTTTCCCCGTTGGTTTCTTGCTGTTGCCTTCCTTAAAATCTTCTTAGCATAGCTAAATCAAAATTTTTATCTCTTCCTTTGAATTTGTGTATACTTATACATAACAATGGAGTTCCTTCCTCTGAAATTTATCATTCCTGTCCACCTATACAATTGATCTGTGCATCAGCAGGGGTATCAATGAATTCCCCTGTACTTGGGTTTGGCCTTGGTGCACATCATCTTGCATTATTCTGTACTGGCCAGTGTCACTCTCAAGGCTTTTACTAAAAGTGCTTAGGGTGACAATACCTTTCAAGAATTAAAATTTAACATGAGCTATTTTACTTCTGGCACTAAATGACTAACACATGCTGCCTGCAGGATTGTACCTTTCCCATTTTCCATTTACCTTTTCTATGCTGATAGTATGCAAAAATATCAAGGAAGCTATTTAAAGATAGGTACAAATCTATAATAATGTTCTATAATGTCTTACCCAAAATGATGACTTCTTCCAGTGTATGGTCTGCTATAAAAAAAATACACATTAAATAATGCATTCTTTTGGGAAAATGTGACGTGATTGTGAAATTTAAAATAAAAATGTAAAAAGAGAGCTAGCAAAAAATAGCACAGATAAAATTAGGGTAAGATAGGTTGAAGTTTTCTTCCCAGAGGAAAAGTAAACAAGAAAATGTGACTAAGTACCATAGAAAACTATAGGAAAAGACCACTGAGAGGCATTGTTTAGACTTGTGCTATTTTTGTACAAGTTATGGAAAAGTGAAGCCTGGGAAGAAGGCAGAGCTACATATTTTTAGCATTTACTACTCTATTTCTCTTTCTGTCTTTCTCTGTCATGTGAGAATACCCATTTTAAAACCATATAGAAGCATCATAGGTTGGTTTGGGACATAATGGAAGCTTTATAAACTGTATGTAATGGAAAATTATTAAAAAATAATTTCCCTATGTGATCTCTTTATAACGTCCACTGGTTCAGGAAGAGCACTTCCATGAGTTTTCTCACCTTTTACAAGATAGTTACTAGGGAAAAAATCCCACAAACGAGAAATAGTTTTGAAGTTATTTATTTGAAGATGCATACAAACAGAGACACAGGCTTTGGTAACAACAAACACTGTAATCTCTGATGCTTGTGATTGCCACTCCAGCTGTGCTGCTCTGTCCCAACTTAAATAAAATCAAAAGAAATGCATCCTATCCATTGATCTGTGCTTGAAGGTCTGCAAAGACACTAACAAATTTCATGCAAACATATAACCTTTACACTTGAAGTTTTGTCCATAGGTGTTGACGTTATGTATCCAGGTAAAATGGCATCACTAGACTGCAACAAAATAGCTAATTCTGAAATTATAAATGCATAAGGTACAGGGAGAGAATTATATCACTTATTTATTTCTTAAATATCCCACCTTAGCTTAGGTTAGATAATATTAAAATTAAAACAACATCCTTGTTCAGGAAAAACTGTTTTCCTGTGAAACAAGTGGGATTCCTTGTGATGGAAAACTGCAAAATTTTGCACCAGCAATACAAAAAGGCTTTTTTCTTTGAATGCCATACATCCTCATGCCTCCACAAAATACAGGCAATGCATCCCACAGTACTCTTTTACACTCTGGAATCTTCTTACATTATTTCAGGCAATTTCATGTGTTTGAAAAATTTTGCATTATTTCTCCTGCCAATCTTTTAGATGCAAAGGAGATATAGAACCAGAAATAGTGTATCAGTGATGTGCTCTTTTCTGTTCACAGGGTTAATTTTTTTACCAATTGTTGATTTCAAAAACAAAATAGATCTTATTAGCACTGCATATATTCACTTAAATCTTGTCACGTACTCTCCAGTTCACACTGTTCCCAATACCCTGTACTTTAAGTTTGCAATTTTTTCTGCTGTAGGGGGATTTATAACAAACTGAATGAAGTTTTTTATTCAAGGAGCAGCATTTTTATTGATTTTATCTAAACTTCATAGTAAGAGGTCACAGTGTTTTTAAGGGGATGAAATGTGAAGTGAAAATGCTTGATTTTTGTCAGACATTTATGTGACCTGCTTATCTAGAACCATTACTGTAATTACTAGCATAACTGAAAGCCTTGCCTTTTAGGTTCATGTTTCTCCATGTGTAGCAGCTGTAAACCACAAGTGAAGTTTCTTATGTTAGACAAGGTGTAGCCATTAGTTCCGCTATAAAGCTCTAGCCACCAGTGCTCATTGATTTCTAGTTTCATATATCTTTAATGAGGAGATTAAATACTTGTTTAGGAAGCAGAGAGTGGCTTAAGTGGTGTTTGCTCATACAGCATGGACAGTCAAAGACCTCTCTAATATTTCCCTTTGGTAATAGAAGTGAAAAAACCTTTATTGCCCCAAATATAAACCATTTAGCTCATTCTGTAGCAGCATGGAATGTGTTATTATGGAAAAAATAATTAGAGATTAAATGCTGCAGAAAAAAAAAAACCACTTTTTCATTGATAATAGACCTTTTCTCCCTGTTCCTTTAATTCTTTGTGAACACCAGAGAGTGCTAAATTACCATTTCAAATCAATAAAAGTAAAAAAAAATAGAAAGAAAAAAAAAAAGTCTCAGGTAAGTTTCATTTTCTGGTCAGTCATTAAAAAGCATAAAGTCTCTGTCCCAGAAAATGAAGTTTAATGCAGTTGAAGAAGTGTGGAGATACATCATCTAGTTCTCACTGAGGACTTAGAGTGAGAAGAGTGAGGAAAAGTAGGACAGACACTGAAGTAGCAAATACTTCCGTAATGAGTGTCAAAATATAAGACTTGAGAAAGGCACAGAATCTCACTCTGTGGCAAAAAGCAATGAAAACATTCAGAATCTGATAAGGATAAAAAAAGTAGGGCTGTCCCTCTGATTGGTTTGCCTCACTAAATTCACATCAAGTTCCTTTGCTTAGGGTATCAAAAAGCTTTGGTAGTGACAAAAAAACCCCTGACAAAATACCAGAACACAAATATTCCTTTTGTCTGTATTATTTGCCCCATATCACAGCAATTTCCAAATAGGATCAAGAGATAGAAAATTGGTAGGGGAGAGAATGGATCTCGGAGATCAGCATGCCACTAAATTGATACCATGTAAACACCATATAGTATTGGAAAACCACTGCTGGGGGTAAATGAAATGAATTCACTGGGGCATCTAATCCTATTTCTGGAACACTTAAAGTGTTTAAATGCACTGGAAAGCAAACAAACTTCAAAGTGATCATTATACCCCTGACACTAGTACTTGTGTGGCTGAAATCTTTATGAGATTAAACCCCTACAGAGAAAGGAGTTGAACACAGTCAAAACCACTTTGAAACTGTCAGGAGGATACCAGTTTGAAAGCTCAGTGTAAATCAGAAATGAAGCTAAATGTTGAATATTAAAGACAGTTCAATATGCTGTGTGAAACTCCCTAATACACCTACAAGAGCCACAGACATAAAGTGAACCACCTCCTTGTCTACATTTTGTTCCTTACTGATTCTGTAAATGCTAACATCAACAAATACTGATGTAACATCAACAATTTCCTGCTAAGTGAGAAAGCTGGGTGACTCAATCACAGTTCAGATTAAACACATACATGAATTACCCCATTGCAGTTCAACACTTTTTCTGTGATGAAAAAGCTTAAAAATGTACAGCCACCCCAGCGAAAATAAGCTATTAAAACACTTTAAAATCTTTCCACAATATTAGTATTTCAATGTTAAAAACGTTTCCGCTGAAGGCATAAATAAATTTAAATACTGAGAGCATGGACTACATGTTTTGAGCATGTGTGCATATGCATGTATGTGCTAAAAAATCTACCACCATTGTGAATAAAAGATCTGTTTGCACCTTGAAAAACAATGAAACACTAGTTTATTTATTGCTGGAAATCATGCTTCACACGTTGTTTCCAGCCTTTTAATGAACTGAACTTAATGTTCCTTCTGTTTTGAAGAGAGTGCTGTTTTTTGCTTTTCAGTCTGAAATCTTATCAATATTTGCCACTCCAGCAAAAAGTTTTACACAAATGAACTGGTGAAATGGAATGTTAGCCTATAATAAAAGTCTGTCACAAAACAGTCACACTGGAGGAGACCTACCATTGATTTTTCAATAAACACAGTGAACAGTGAGAAATACAGCACACATTCCTCAGCAGTAAATATCTTGGTGACTATTTTTCTTTTCTGCTATTTTCAGTTCTTTTGTCTTCTGGCAATACTTAATAAAATATGGTTTCTTTAAATATAACTTCTGCAATGTGACAACCAGTTGGGAGCTGTATGGCAAGAGGATAATTACCAAGCTACCCTTACTGCAGGGATGTTTTGCACTTTCATTCATTGGCAAAGCAAAAAATAACAGATTGTCAGTGATGTGGATGGAATGTAAAAAGAGAAAAATCACATTAACTATTCTAAAAAGATAATTTAATTGCGAGTAAGGATTGAAAAATTTTAACTCTGATATAACAGATTTATACTTCTGATGACTGCATATATGTGTTTTTAAACATTTGGACTATCTTCACTGATATGCTATAAAAATAGTTATATATGTGTTTTTTTCATTTCCTATTGTACTGACTGCTGAGGTTTTGGGGTCCAGATCCAAAACTCATTGAATGAATGAATGATGGACTTAGAAACCTCACTGAGCTGCAGATGTTCCTGCAGGCAGCCCCCAATCCAGCCCTCAATGTTTGCTCCCATAATGTGTCTGACTGCCCCTGGCTTCTTAGGTTCTCCTACAGCCCTATAGAGTTCAGGAGCTCTAGAGGGCTACTCTCATCCCTGAAACTCATATTGTCAATGAAAATTCTAAATTTTGCAGGATTCTTCTGGCCCTGATTATTTTCAAGGTTTAAATATTTGTATAGATAAAGTGCATGGTGGGGCCATAGCAAAACTATTTTAAAGGGACAACTCCATCCCTCTATATGCATGCATAACCAGCTGTGTACACATGGCTCTTGTACACACTACTCCATAGATCCTTACTAATCATACAGTTGAAGCTTATTTGAAGGCCTTCTAAAGTGGACAAAAAAGCAATTCTTTTAAAATATATATAAATCTGTAATTAGCATGTATTATTAAAGGTCCCAGTGTATGCTATGGTGTAATGCTGCCTGAAGTACAAGAACTTTTTAGGTAATTTCCCTTAACAAGCAACACTTCCTTAAACTACACTTTAAGTGCATAAAGTATCAGTAGAAGCATTCATTGCACAGGACTTGTTTTTCTATATGAAGAGGAAATATATTCTTTTAACAGGTTTGCTCTTCTGTAGCCTACTTGTTTAAGAGGTGTCCCATGGCATTCATTTAGCTACAATGCTTCATCATAAAAACACTTGAAAACTGAGCCTCTTATTTACAACAAGGCCCTGGAGAGAGAAAACAAAACACAAGGGAACTACCATTAAGACCACTTCTTATCACCATGGCACAAATAAACATAAAGGGTTGGCATCTCTTGGCAGACTTTGCAAATTAAGAGATGATTGATGAGAAGCTATGTTTGTTGTCTGCAATTTAATTTCCTCAATATTCGCTGTATCTTCCAAGTCACTTGTGCATCATGTGTTTGTAATGATTAATTAAGATGAGTAGTGGCAGTAAGTGGCGAGACACAGAAATCTAATTAATGAAATGGAAAAAATACAGTTCTTTCAAAATTTCTGTAGTTGACCTTCTCTTGGAAAAACACTGATATACACAGGATCCTTCTTCAAATACAGTGACTTCTGTCACTATTTCATTACTTGAATTGATTTAATCTACATAGTAAATACTATGGTAGTCTATGCCAAGCACTCTTTCATTGCTTTACAGTTGGATTATTCTGTAGTATATTTTGTAGTACAACCTGTTTAGGGAAAGACTAAATTGACATAACTGGTTTTGAAGTGATCTTCACTGCCGTGACTATTCCCAAAGGCTAACCTCAGCCTAGAAAGGACAATCTCTCCAGGCTCCCTCTAGTATAAATAGGGAGAGATCACATGAGAGAGATCTCCCGCTTAGAAGAAATAGTGCAGGAGCTTATATTTTAAATCATTGTCTAGAATAACCTGTCTGTCACCACTGACTGGAGGCTGAGGCTAGGCAGACTAGCAGCGGCACGCTGACTTGCGTCACTACGATCATTTTAGCACTTGTGAACATGACTTCCTTTCGCCTGCCTCCAAAAGGGTAATTAAAAGAATACGAAACCTGTCTTTATGTAAACTAGCAAACCTACACACACTTGTAGGCTTTGGAAGATAAGAACTTGGTGCTGACAGAAAGCTTCACTGTTCAAAATCATGTAAAATTTTCCTTGCCTAGGGCATCCATCACTATTAGAGTGCAAATCATGGGCAAGCCACCTGCCTGCTAAACAAATAAGAAAGCCAGCTTGTCCCAACTCAATGTTCTGTAACTGAATGTAGAAAAAATGAAATGCTGGCTTTTAACATCAAGATAAGAAGTGAAAAATCAATCTCCTTAAAATTTGCACCTCAGTAGGTGTTATGTTTCTTTTAGTTTATTTGGGCAGAGGAGACTTGGAAGCAGACTTCAGTATTGGATGACCATGCTTCTTCAGCATAAAATTGTGTTTGGAGCTAACTCTCTAAACTCAGAAGCTTTTAATTGGAAGAATTGTGTTACAAGACACATTTGTATCACTGGTTGCAAATGGTGTGTGGCAAATAAAAGCAAATGCTCTCTATTTCACAGCTAGCTGTGCAGCGTGGTGTTCGTGTCCAGCTCAAGCCCACAGCCAGACAACCTGCTAGTGAAAGCTGGCTTTCACCATTGTCATGCCTCATGCACCACACAAGTCATCTTCTCTGCTATGAGGTCAAACTACCTGCAGGTTCATCATGTGTCTTTTAGTGCTGCAGAATTATTTCCAGAAAGTAGGCTCAAGCCCAGAAGCCCAGGGTGGGAAGACGTGGTATTAATAATCTGGCCTGTGTTCTGCTTCTGCAGTAGTCCCAATCTTCTATTAATCATGTACAATTACTTTTATAGAATAACCTCTTTTTCAAAATTCAACAGTAGAATTAGTTCCGTGAACTCATTCTGAAGCCCTCCCATTACTACATTATCTATGCATACACAAATTAAGAATGCTAAGTTAAAGAGTGTTCCTCATGAAAATGAGCTTTACAGATCTCAGCATTTCACTTAGAAAAGAACTTCCACAATAATTACTAAACATGTAAGTTTAGGAAGCAAAACTTGAAAAAAGGAATATTTTCAAGGGTTTTTCAAATCCTCTTGTTACTGCTTTTAAGCAGTATTTGGTATATCTTTCGAATTCCATTTATCTCTGTAGATCTTTGTCTTTACAGAATTTTGCTGCATTTTAACAATACACTCTGAAATTTTTCCTGCTTTTTTAGCTTTTAGGAGGAAAGATACCCAGACACAGGTATTTAGCGTGAAGCTGTGTTATTTATTTATTTATTTATTTATTTGAGCATTTCTGTTACCATTTTTTTCCCTCTTCCGAAAAGTAGTTCTTCATAAACTGCTCGCTTTTAAAAATTTCACTGTTTTCAATCAGCTATTAAAATGATTGCACAGAGCACTCGCTGCGAGTTCAAAAGCACACGAAGCCCATTGCTTGTTCATTTTTAAGTATGTTTTACATTTATGTTACAACACTGCACTGCCCCTACCATCGCATTATCTTTTGAACATCTTTTCCAGTGTATTCATTTGTTTTCCTTTCTTGATCATTTAAACATTGTGTCCAATAAAAAACTTCCTTCTTCATTCACAGTCCTCTCGCATTTTCTTCAGTCCTGAGATATGATTTCAATATTTACATGTTTCGACTGTTTGTTGCAACTCATACTCCATTTCTCCACCTACTCACTTTTATGACTCATTTACATATGAGATTTCATCATAAGAAATTAAAGACTCCAAATAACATACTTTTTAACCCATTTCTTTTGAGAAGCTTTTCTTCATTAATTTTGCTTGTTTGTCTTTGTATTCGAAAATCTTATTTTGTTTATTTTTCCTGGTACTTAAAAAGGTGTTGATCTGTGTTGTCCTGCATGATTCTTCCTTCAGCTTCCTTCAGCTGTTATCCTCTAAACCTCTGGCATAGTGACCAGTTTAAACCAAAGATTGTGTATTTATGTTAGAAGTTCAACCACTCAACCCTAAAATACTTTGGAATGCCTTCATGTACAGTATCCCATTGCAAGTACTTTCCTTCCTTTAATAGATCTGCTTGATCCAGTACATTCACAACTGAAATTTTAAATCCTTGACAGGCCTTAATTTTTCTTAAATGGAAACATTATTCTTAATATACTCTACAAAAAAAGACAGTTTATAATTTTCAGTACTTTGATCCTCCTTAAAGTCATTATTATCCATGATCACAAACTCACAGTTCTTGCTTTGTTGGTTTTAATGAAGGTATTCTTTAGTAAATACAGAATCCACAGAGAATATACAAATGAATCTCTAATTTACATCTATATTCAATTTTTTATTTTGATACAATTGTGTCACTAATCTTAGGGATTTTCTGCTTCAATGGAAGCATTATTTATTTTTAAGTGTTTTATGTTAAGGAAGTGGAGGAAACAATTAACCTAAATATGAGTCTGGGCTTCCAAAAGAAAATTAGTTTGTGTTTTGCAATCCAAAACATTCCATATTATTTTTAATTTTACAACTGCAATGAATTATCTATTCACCAAACAAAGCAAAATGTCATTCAAACAGGTTGATATTATTTTATGTGTCCTTGGACATAAAATGGACACACAGGATTGTGTGGACACATCAGGGTTTTCTTTAGTCCAAAGGAGTTACAGCAGCTCAGCTTGTAGTTGTGTTTTGGGGCAAAAGGAAGAACAACCAGTGTGAAAATAGTGAGTTATGTTCAAAACCATTGCTCACAGCAGGGAAAAGAACAATTGCTGGTTTTCCAGTTCTGGGTGACTGGCCACATGTGCAGATCACAGATCACAGTACTATGGTGTAAACCCAAAATTACTCATTCAACATGGCTTCCTTAAGTTGTTGCTGGTTTCCAAAAACCAAGTCAAATTGAAGAAATTACAAGATACCAGAGTCCTGAAAACACAGCATGACATTGAAACGCTGCCTGTAATACATGGCACACTAAAATTTTCACCCAGTTGATATTCTCCATGCAAAAGTCTAGAGTTAGTTTGCAGCATCAAAAAGATTCAGGAGTTCAGAAGAATCTCAAAAAAAATCTTATTTTTTAAGGAGACATCATACAGAATAATTCCTTGCAGTGTTTTTAGTCCACATTTTGTTATTGAGGCCTTGGATACAAAGTGGCAGTTTTGCATTCTTTGCTTTTCATCTCCATTGTTTATTATTGAGAGCAAATTAGACAAATCACTCATCATTTTCACAGCAGGTGACAAGGGAGACTGAGAGAGGTTTATTAATATTTGTTTGTAGAGAGATGTTATTTGGATTAACTTTTATCTTCCAATTTAAATAGGATTAAAAGGATTAGCTTGAATAATGGAAGCATACAGCACATTATAAATAGTTACGCTTCTTTTAATTAATAGGTTTGGATATGAACATAAGGTACATCAAATTATTCCAGAATAGTCCACAATTTCATTATTTTTAAATAATAGAAAAGAAACTCATGAGTCATTAATAAGAAGATGACTTTGGAAAAAGGCAAACTCATTCAGCAAATTTAATGTTTTACAAGTCATATTTTCTATTTATGTGTAGAGTTAATAACATCTATTATGAAGTCTTCAACTTAGAAGCCTGTGTTTGCTGAGAAAAGTACTTTAAAACAGATATTTAATTACATGGTGTGAGACTCCTCTTGGCAATATCAAGAGGGAGGAAGTAATTTTTGTTTTAATGAAATGTTCTGAAGGAAAGAAACAACTTTATTTAAATACTCCACAAGTTTCAAGCTGTAGAAAAATCATTTGGATTTCAGTTTGTTCTTCCTGACATACACCAGCATAAAAATTACAAAAAACTATGCTATATGTACCATATTATGCAACATGACTGCACTATTTTTGTCTTCTTTATTGTTCAGTTCAGGGTTTTTTCATAATGGAAAGAGTAATGGCATCCTGAAAGTGTGCTGGAGGAAGGAAAATGTTCATTTTAAACAATCTCTAAAATGCTCTTAAAGAGATTTGGTTAAACAAAGCAAGTGTAAGAAGAATATAGGAACCTGAGATAAGGATGTAAAATGGACATACCCATCTATATTATACTTTTTGTTTAAAAATTGACATAGTTCCCCATAAAGCATGTTGAGAACAGGAGAAATAATAGAAGCTCTAGACAAACCATATTGCAGGGTGCTTGTCATTTGTAGCAGTCCTTTGCCAGAGTATCACTTTGAGATGGTAGTCAACTATATTAATGAACTTGTGAAAGTAAAACCCACGTAAAAAAGTGCATTTGGTAAAGCATAGTAGGACTTTCCTCCACTGACTCACCACACCATCTTTCTTTTACTTTATATCAGCTTTAATTATCCTAAGAGATGTTGGAATAAGAAGCCTACTGCGAATTAAGTGGAAGCAACAGCAATATAAATTTTTTACACCATCCAAACCATCTGTTTCAATTCTGCTCAGGCAACACCAGGGGATCAAGAGAAGGATTAGTCCATTCTTCATGTCCTCCTATCTTCTGAAATTTCAAAGTTGTCACTTAGTGTTAGCTGTGGAGGAAGCTCATGGTGTGGTGGACTGTGCAGTAGTAAATGCATTAGCATCATCAGAAGATTTCATGAAACAACCAGAACAGATGGAAAAAATTTTCAATCACTACAATCTGTGCTGGTTTTGAGCACTGAGCTAAAAATAGAAGGAACACAGTTTCCTTAACTAGCCCCCTTTAACATCCTTTTCCCCCTTTTTTGTCTGTATTTTTATTATGAAGAACAGCTCAGTTTAAAAATGTGACTACAGCTGCCAATAAAGTAAGGAGCTGTAGGAGTTGTAAGGAGCTGGCTTACCTTTTCTTTCTTATTCCACCACTACTTCCTTCTCCATTCATGTGCTGTGCAGCTCTTCATAAGGACCTTGACAGAAAATCATAGAATGGTTTGAGTGGGAAAGGATCTTATGGGCCATCCAGTTTCAACCCCCTTGCCATGGGCAGGAACATCTTTCAATAGAGCAGGTTGCTCAGAGCTCCATCCTGCCTGGCCTTGAGCATTTGCAGGGATGCGGCTGCTCTCAATCTGTCCATTGCCAGCCTGGGTGGATACCACGGGTTGTCCCAACCAGGTGCAGCACCCTGCACATGGTCTCGTTAAACCTCATGAGATTCCCATGGGCACACTGCTTGAACTTTTCCAGATCAGGAGACCCATATGCTCACATATGGCAGCAACAGCTGCTGAGGGGAACTACAGGCTTCCCCAGCCTGGGCAGAGGGCATCTGCATTCAGCTCTCACAGGCCTCCTGTACAGTGCCGACCTTGGCCCTGCCTGTGGAACTCACCTCCCATCCCAGAGTCCACCCTTGAACAGAAGTTCAGTCTCTCCAAAGAGGGGCAGCACTCCGTAAAATGTTGTGGAAAAATCCAAGACTGTATGGAAAAGCAAAGATGCTCACATGCACGCATTCATGCATGCACACACGCAGGGTGTCCATTTTGCATTTCTAATATTTCATTGATTCTCAGATCACAATGCCATGCATTTTTGCATTTAGTAAAATAAATACTTTTTGAAATTCATTGGATTCAGGTAGAAGAAGTTTATTTTAAAAGTATAAGCAAATGGTTTTGGCATTCCCATTTCCTTTAAACATAGACTAAAAAATTGAGAGTGTATGGGGGGAAAATTCTGTGCTGGAAAAAATACCTCCTATGATTTTGCCGAGTTTTAACCCAGAGGGAATTTCTAGCCCTAAGTTATAAATTCCAGAAAATAGGGGCCTATAATAGAAACACTGACAGAACCTTAACTATAGCATTGCTAAAGGCAACACTGCAATAAAATGGAATGACCTGTGAGATAAAATGTTTAATCTTTTGAGTGAGATGTGGCCTAATAACTCAGAAGCAGAGATGGGGGAGGATTCAGGCTCTTCCTTGCAGCCTCTTATATGCCCTTTATGAAATTCACTGTCACTCTCAGCTGCTTTTCCCTTTCAGGCTGAATTTTTTTTCACTCCATAACCAAATGGACTAGAAGGGTCATAAAGAACCAATTTATGGTCCCTAACTTTTCAGCAAAAACTATTTTTCAGAATGTCAATTAATGGCACCAGAAGCAGAAGGATCAGGAAAAACACCTTTGCACATTACACAAATAATAGAGAGAGAGAAATGGAAGGTACAGATGTTGGTTTGTGTTTCTCTACTATTTTCCAGTAGTGCCTTCCCAAGACAGAAAATCTGCATTTGCAGTTTTCTTTATTTCAATATAAACAGTTCTGTGAAACCTTCTTCTCAAGATCTAACTCTTGTTTTGGTTCTATTTTTATATCACAGGGTATACTTCATATTAAAACCCTTCATATTAAAAGATTTTTGAATTACATGATTGACATTAATTTTATATGACATATTTGCCTGTGCTAGCAAGTGGAACTGGGCATAATGACTTAGGAGGTCTTTTCAAATGCTATGTCTCATCAAATAAAGAAAGATGTAATCACTAGACCTGTACTGATCTCTGTCTGGTCAAAAATCTCAAATTAGTTAGAATTTTGCTTATTCAAACAGTGCCCTAGGCCAGGATAATGGAATGCTGCCAACATTACAGTGGTAGATTTAGATTTAAAGTTTTTTGCTGTTCTACAAGTAAGTAAAAAAGACCTATCTGTCTTGATTGCTTCTAATTCATAGAATGCTTCTACCTGAAGAAGCAAGGTCATATGAAAGTAAATTCTTTGAAAGTTTGTGGGCAATTTTTCAGCTATATACATAAGGAATCATTATTATAATCATGATTCCATCCCATTAAGAACAGCTGGAATTATATATGTAATTCCTTGCATGCCACCCAGAAAATTTACCCATAGCCTCTAGTCACTTCTGTTCCCCAAACTTCCCTCAGGCTAAAATCACTATGAAGAACATCTGGGCTCTGTTCTTCGGGGATTTCTATTTTATTCTATCAATATTTTCCCTTGTTTTAACAAATGAAAATTGTAATTAGATATTCCCATATTAGGTATATAGGAACATCCATGGCAGATGATGC
The DNA here is from genome assembly GCF_036417665.1 of Passer domesticus. Taxonomy (NCBI): domain Eukaryota; kingdom Metazoa; phylum Chordata; class Aves; order Passeriformes; family Passeridae; genus Passer; species Passer domesticus. Next base: position 30,203,824 of record NC_087479.1, read on the forward strand.
TCCCAGGAAGAACTGGTTTGTGAATCTCCTGTACTTGCCATTGTTATAGCTGTCATTTCTGATTCAGTAGCATTTTGCACCTGTCAGTCAGAGCTAAATGAGGCACTATATATTGAAGATGCATTTGGTTGCTCTCCCAATGCTTACATGTTGCTGGATTGCACTGGACCCCACAGGGGTGACTTATGAACTCCCAAAATATTTAACTCTCCAAATGCTCCCAAATATTTAAAGGAAAAAAAAAAAAAAACAACCAAAAAAACAACCAAACGAATACAACAACAACAACAACATAAATCACACAGCTATATCTGTAAATGGGGAATAGAGTGAGGCTAAAGAGATTAAAAATTAGGATTACACTCATGATTTTGTATTACTACAAGAACAAATTTATTTTAAAAAATAACAAAGAGAATTGGGAAAATGAAGGATTCATAAGAAGTCAATAAAGTCCTAAATATTCACATACATGGAAGTATATTTTTAATTTGCATTTGCAGGTGTGTGTGTGTGTGTATATATATATATATATATATTATATATACACACATATGCGTATATGTTATATATTTTCTTTATCTGAGCCCCTTTACTATAATTGACTTGTAATTAACTCTGGAGATTGCTTTACTACTCTTATACTAATTTCTTCTGGTACTTGGTTAGAAGGCTCTACTAGACAGAGTGTCAGTGGAAGGAGTGCAGTGTTTAGCCTTCGCTCACTCAGAAAAACAGAATTGGGCCTTATTATACATAAGAAAAGGTAAAATTTTAGCTGTCTGAAAAGGAATTTTTTTCTAAAAGGAACAGATACATTGCAGCTGAATGTATGCTAACATTTGCCATTCACTCAAATTTAAGCAAGATAGTTTCCAGTGCTAGAATTATGATTTAAAAAGACTCAGAAGGACCTATATTGGTCAGTACTCTGTGTTTTCTTGCTTTGTATACTTAAAAATGAAATAATGCCAAAAGCCAGTTCTAATTAATGTCAATGTTTTTATTTCTCAGTTATGCAGACCAGTGTGCTATTCATCTGTGAAGATCTGATTGGAAGTGATTTCTGATTTTACCTGATGCAAAGGAAAAAATATATAATTTATTTGCTTTCAGATTACAGCTTTCAGATCAGCTTTTCAGATTACAGCTGTTGTTTTGCCTCTGGTTTTCAAATTTTAAAAAATGTACATTTTGAAATTATGATTTTGAAGGATTCAAAAATTATATTTAGAATTTTATCATAGCTGACCTTGGACCAAAATTTAATAATATTAAAACTAGACAGTTTACGCTGATGGACATCTAATGAAAATATTTATTGTTGTCTGGAATAGGATTGCTTGTTTTCAGCCAATCAATTTTGAGTTATCATACTTGAACCTCAAAGTTCACCTCCAATCTAATATGCTATCCAAATTCTCACAAAGTGTTGCACAAGCATAACATGCATACATATTGGTATTATGTGGAAAGATATTATTAATATTGACTTCTACATCTAGACAATTTATTTGATACACATGACTCTAAAAAGAATTCAGAAAAATACCGAACTATGGAAATAGATCACAACCATGGTAGTCACAGCAGAAAATCTTGTAACTGTATTTTGTAAAATTCCTCTTTTCAGCAAAGAGCTTGTCCAAGTGCAGCTTCATATATTATCTACTTCAGAAAGCAATTTTTTATTAAGCTTACATGGACTTTTCTGAAATGAACAGTGTTTGTGTGTTTGTATGCACACATTTGTGTGCTACACAGGTTTTTGTATGAGCTTGGCATATTGCTTGTGGCAAGCTGCTGAAACATGAATAAAGACAGTAGGAAAAAGCCAATGCACATACTGCTGGTAATCTAGGGAAGAGATTGCTGCACACTTACCTTGTGCCAAATCTCGTGGTTCACCCAGAAACTCCCAAGATAATTTCTCAGCTCCTAGATTTTCATGTCGAATTATCTGTCTTGTTTGCTAAATGAACCTGCTTCTTATTTTATTTAAACCACATGAGGTAGGTGCATTTGACTTCCTAGTAGGCAATGCAATATTTAAGTAATTTTAGTATGCACAGCTGTGAAAAGGTGAAGCATATTTTGTGAACACAATTCAGGGGTAATTTTAAATGGCATACCTTTTCCTCCAACTCCTTTCCACAGCCTGAAGCTGGAAACATAAAGTGTAGCTCATGTGCTCTTTACAATTTACTCCTGAGAAACACTGACCACAGAAGTCAGTAAACATTCATCATGAGCTTTAGGCTACTTTCCTTGGATTTGGCCTCAGGCTAAGCTGAGGGCTAAAAACATTTCATGAGAGGGTTACAGTTTTAAGAAAAATAAATATAGTGCTAGTACAGCACGGTTACTCATCTTGGTCTCATGCTGTAAAAATTCCTTCTCCCAATAAACACACAAGATTTTATGTTATCCATCCACCACTTTATAACTGATACTGTGGTTTTAAATCACCAATATGCTAATCAACAGGGCTGTTGTGACCTACTTACCACATATTTCTGCCACAGCTTCCCATAACATGTCACATTGAATCCTCTCCTAGAAGTACAAACCAAATCTACTTCAACCCATTTAGCACAAAGATTCTGGGGAAGGGAAAAAAAAAAAGGTGGGGAGGGGGGAGGTGTGGAAAGAGGAGCACAGCAAAGCAAAAAAAAGCTAGGTCAAGTTCTCTTGTTTATCCTGGGCCTCTGTGACATGAAGCCATGTTTGCCACCATCTACTGTCATAAGTAATGACGTGATTTCTCATGAAAAGGGCTACAAATCGAGAGGACAAAGCCCTCATCTAATGCCATTTCCAGTATTGCAGAGCAAACTTGGAAGATTCCTCACTAAATGGTTGGCTGTCTTAGTGCAGTTGCTGATCTCCTTCCGCTAAACAAAGCTTGTAACAAAAGGACTGATGTTTTAAAACTATCATCTTGCAATTTTTGTTTAGTAAAATAAAAACCTATCTAAGGAAGGTCTCTTTTACTTGAAAGAAAAAAACATTAGAAAGAATGATGTGAAAATATATCTTTTTAGCTTTTCTAGAGATTTTAATAATGTGTCTATAAAGTATTTTATTTATTCTGGGGGGATATTAGCCTTGCTTTTTTATTTTTAGGCCTAATATATTTTGCTTTCAGAATATATTATTAATATAGGAAAATTATATGTCATGGTATGCATTGATCAATAATTATTTTACTGTTAATATTCATTTAGACAGTAACATCAGTACACTGACCTTACATCAGAAGGAAAATGAGCTAAAACAAATTATAAAACCAAGTGTGACCTCAGATCACCCAGCCGATGTTGCTGAGGACCCTCACATTGTTCTGGTTTAAATCACTATCTAGGATATTATAGATGTTTAGGATGGAATGTTATTATTCTAGATGAAGTGAAAGAAGACCTTGAAAGTTTCTATCTGTAAGGAAGATCTCATAGACCATTTACAGGACATGTCCTTAAACCTGCTCCTCTAGACAAATTCTAGCCCAGAGAGCTACAGCCTCCTTTCCTGAGTTCTGACTTTCCATTGCACTCATATAAGACGTGCAGAGTAGAATGTATTTAGACACAATTTCTTAGAATTGGAAATGCTGTTATTGGATGAACACTGCAAAATAATATCTGAAAATACTAATTACAGCTTAAAGCTCACTGTGTCTTGAAAAAGAGAACTAACTGATGCACAATTCCTCTCCAAGTAATTTCTTGTTCTGGTCCTGATGGTCAGCCCCAATGTTGTGGGGTCAAATACTGTTTTCCACTGCAGATACATGACTTCTAGTGAAAAGAGTTTTACTTAGGCAGCCAAAAGCAGAACGTGTCTCTCTGTCTCAAATTGAGTGCTTTAAACCACACTGCAATAATCACAGATGCTCTGCTCTTGGCACAATGAGAAAAGCTTGATACAGATTCACAAAATAGCTCCATTAAGTAAAGATGCCATCAGTCTTTATTACCACTATTATCATAAAGCAAATTTCACCTAACACAATATCGAATTAAACTTACAAAAAGAATGAGGAGGAAGCTATGAATTAATATAAAATGACTAAGAACAGAGGCCTAGGGAGTTTAAACCCTTATCAATACCAAAGCAACGACAGGAATCAAAGACGTAGAGCACCATGGTAATTTGTTCCTGTGTTGACTAGAGCAGCAAAAGTAACAGTCTCTCATGTCAGCATCTGCTAGTGAGTTTAAATGCCTGTAAGCATAGTTTATAGCTGACATTTGTTCAAAGTAGCATTTTTCAAGGACTTAGTTTAATACTTTAACTCTGCCCTCCTAGCTCTATTTAATTTCACAGGTTATACCAAACTTCATCAGACTTCTTTCCCCTCTGCTTTAAAGATAAAACAGTATGGTATATTACTTTGAAAAACTCTATTTTTTTTTACAGTTAAATAAAATTGTTGGTTTTTAGAAAGTCCAATTTTTTCACTCCAATGGTCATTATCATGCCATAATGTCCCATGTGGCCTAAAAGGATGTTCTAGGATTCTCTGAACTATAGAATATGGCTTGTCTGTCTTGCCCTATTTTCTGATAAGAAAGTATAATGCTTTATATGTTTTGATACAGAATGGGAGATACTTTGCAAGTGGAGGCAACACAAAATAATTTGTGAAACACTGCCTTAAAATTGTGTCATTTTCAGGTGCCATTAAAGAACCTCAGTTAATGAAAGTAAGTAATTGTAAGAATACATCTTTCCTCAAGACTTAGAATAATAAATAACACGTGTAATTTTTTTAAAATAATTCACTTCTTTAAAACAGAGAAAAATAATTAACTTTTTTCCCTGGGGAAAAAAAAAATCTCACTTATAAACTCCAGTACCTTGCCAAGGAGGAAACATCAGAAGAAAAAGAAGCCATATTCTACTCAAGGTCTTCCCAATCCTACTTTTTCTTTTTCTTAATCTCTGAAAGCTGCTATAACAATAGCATAACCAAAAGAAGCAATCTTGAATATTTTAAATTCTGTTTTCTACTAGTAGCCCAAATGATGTGCTAACATCTTGGAAGTGTTAGTCCTCCATCACAGGAAACTTTCATGAAGAGGAAAAAATATAGTTTGGCCTAAACATCTCAGAATACAGACCACTGTTCTACATCAGCTCCCTTTTTCAGTTACATCCTGGCTGTGTGCTAACTAAGTCACAATTATTTAAACAAGTCTTATTGCTGAATTTCCACTCATGAAAAATAAGGTGAAGCAAATTTTCAAGTGGTGGTAGTTAATGGATGAACTTCCATAAGTGTAAATGGTGCAAAGTTTATTTAAGCTAGCTGAGCCTGCAAGGACCTGAGGAATAGTACTTGCTTTGCAGAGTCTAGTACCTGATTGGAAATTTTCTGACATGAAGTCTTTGGATAAATTCAAACAGAGGAACAGTGAAGAACATACCTGTGGGATCTATCACACATTTTATATTTTGAATGGCGCACCTAGTCATACCAAAGCTCACACACCCAGGTTCTTGAGTCTGTGTATGTGATAGGGTACCATTACTCTCATGGGAAAACAGCTCTAATGATACCTAGATTGCTCAGAGTCTTACTAGACATATGGTATAAAATAATGTCTCTGAGCCTTGGGATATGATTTTACTCATTCCTACCTCCATTACTAAGAATGAACTCTGGCAATCTTCCTTTAAAGATGAACAAATATCACAGGGAATATGCTACATGCCAGACAAATAGCCTTAGCATAAAATCCTGCCAGATGAGTATGTTGCTTCTTATGGATCTGAAATGCATTTTAAATCCACAGCAACATATTACAATCTCATGAAGGTAACCATGTATTGGGACCACATAAGTAGTATTACCACTATGTCCTGTGAACACTAAAGCTACCAAGACTGACTGAGACAGACAAGTAAAGGATTGCAGAATCTTAAAATACCATATTGAGAATCTTTACTGTACTGTCCAAAATTCAGATCTTCAGTAGAAAGAATATGAGATTAAAGAAAAAGATATTGAGATATTTTTCTCAGGTAATAAATTATAAACATGAATGTCTATTTATATAACAAAAATGCTATAGGGATGCAAACCTTGACCTTCACTTGAATTCATCCTGAATTTGTATATTCCAGTGGCTTATTTTGATTTGCTCTGTTTTTTGAAAATGGAAAAGGCAAATAGAAGGGCAAAAACAACCTTTATCCAAACCTTTTGAAATTATACAGTTTTAGTCACAGGTCTTAAGATAAATTAAACACCTTATGTGGCAGTTGTGAAAGTCTTGATAAGAGTTAATATAGCATCCTAAAGTTTATGAAAATAAGACATTTTGTTTACATCTCATAAAAAACTCAGTCCTTATATCTAAACTTCATATTTTGCAATCAAAGAATTAACTTATTAAACTCTGATATAAATAAAGAAGCATCATCAAAGTATCATTTTACAAATCATCAGCTGGGTTATACTTGGTATGGAAAACAAGAGTACATTTAAAATGTTGGATTATCATAGCCCTAGGACAACCCTGTTATGTGGAGTGCTTTCACTACAGGCAATCTAGCCCAAGACAGTGAAAACTTCTGTCCTAAATCTGTGGCAGTCCCTTTGGCAAAGTCAATCCAGAGCTGCAGATCCTGGAAACCTGCCATCCTGGCTTTGGTAAACCACAACACCTGCAAAACATGACAGGTAAATTCTGTAAAATCTAGATGTGACAGGATACTTTGAGGCTACAATACATTATTGAATCAAACTCTTAACCGTTCTCTGGCTTTTAAATCAAACACCATGGCATGGTGTGTGTTTATGGAACCAAATTCCCTCTTTCCTGCCACAATAATTTATCATCCACCACAATGCCCAGCACACTCTCTGTTCCCTGGCCTAATGTGATTCCTGAACCTTGCCCAGATCCTGACTAGGAAACTGCAGTTTTCTTGGACTAAAACCGTGTCAGGGATCTTGTCTACATTTAAACAGTCTAAATGATTGCTAAATAATGCCCAAACACATGTCCCAGCCTTGTTTAATTGATATGTATGTGGAAGAGTGTAGCCACAGAGACATCGGGGTTTGCAAAGCCGTAAGTCTAAAAGTGCTGCCTTAAGTCAGAGCTCCACAGGTTTCCATGCTTCTTGATATGTGATATCAGGAAATGTGCCAACGGGAAAGTCAAGAGCATCTGGGTAATCTGAGTGCGAAGTGTACCCCAAGAGCTCAGACTTTTGACTCAGAACATCATGGGACAAAAATTGACTTATGGATTACAACCTTGCCTGTGCTACTCACTCCAAGGGGGTCTAAGAGCCCTAGTTTGGCTGTTCTTACTTCCCACCACTTTTTGGCTCCCAGCAGTAGAAATATAAATTCAGTTCACCTGCTGTCAAACATATTAGCTTCTACTCTTTTTTCTTTTTTTAAATCTTTTTTTTGGTCAGAAAAAAATCAAACCAAACAGCCCACAAACAAAACAATAAAGCAGCATTTCCTTACATATTCTGTTGCTAGGTCACATAGGATGAAATATGTTTGTTTCTCCTGATTGAAATTGAATGTGTGAATCATTAATCATGAAAAATAAAACTTTTTCAAAAGACTGATGCAAGTCTGGGAAGCTAGCAAGAACACAGTTTTAAAGCAGGATGTTAATATTATCCAGATGGCCACAACAAGAAATTTGGACCTGTGTCTGGATGTGAAGAATAGATTTATTTAAAGCCAGATCTCTTACAAAGAAAGGGTGCACCTCTGTACAGTGATGGATCCAAACCCCACACCCCCCTCAGTGGAATGGGGAGGAGAAGCAAAAGTGAAGCTTCTCTGTTGAGATAACAGTTAAATAATTGAAATAAAAAACATATAATAACAGTAAAGAGAGATAACATTTAATAAAAACAACTTATTAAGTGATGCACAATGTAAATGCTCACCACCTGCTGACTGATGGCAAATGCTGATTGATTGATTTATTATTCATTCCCATACACAAATTCTTTAAATAAAGAACTTCCATTGAGTATAAAAATTTTCCTAAGGTTTTGAAGGAGATCTCAGCTTTTGGGAAGAAGGTTGGACAGACTGCAGTTCCATGGTACCTGTCAATCAAAGGGGCCAACACCTCTATTTTAGAAACCCTTCAACATTTTCACTGTCCAATTATAACAAGGAACTGAAGCTGTTGTCTGTGAGTGATTTGTGACAAATAACTGAAGTACTGCTGTGTTCTTTGGTTGTGACAATTGTTATTTTTAGGGCTAAAGGAAGGAAGAGAAGGCGTTGCACTTATTTTAAGACAGATTTAGTTTAAACAGTGAAACTGTAGTTATATATGGATAATCCACTTTGCAGGTCTGAATATAGCAAGGTCACATTAACCAGATATTTTTAATTCATGTACTTTAGTATAAAGACCAGAAATTAATGGACAATCCCATTCTTTGAAGAAGGAAGGGGTCATTCAAAGAATGTGTGCATACATGTGCACACACTTTTTTTTACTATGTTCCCAGAATGACCTAGGATTGCAACACAGCCTTGAGAAATTTGAAAAATGTGTGTTTTGTTAGCCAAGATTAATAGACTGTTTTGAGATATTTACACCAAGGTATTGTGACACTTGATGTTGAATCTTCCTCCTTTAGGGATGCTAAAAACCAGGAGGAACAGAGGTGAGTTTGTTTTGTTTTCTTTTTAATTAAGGAGTTCTTTCACATTCATGTATCAGCCCAGCTGATATGATCTGTTACCTGCTGTACTTCTGCCTTTCAAGGAAGAAGATTTTGCAGGAAGAAATATCACATGTTCTAAGGATGACACTTTTTTGATTCCTTTATTCAGGCAAAAAAAATTAGAACCATTACCAGCTTTTGAAGTAAACAAAGATGGGAAAACCAAGCGGTCTCTCTGAAAGCAAATAATTACTATTTTTCCTCACTATACATCATTTGCTCATCTTTGAAAGCAAATCATTCATAGGAACATTATGCAGCTTGATGACAAAATTAATTGGATGGGTGGGTCAAGAAACTCCTATGGAATTTCAACACACCTGACTACAAGGGTGTATTGCATGCATGTGTTTGTAGCTTAAGGCAGGGAAAAATCAGCTCCTTCGAGTAAGAGCTGAATTTAACAGGAATTCCTATTTTGCTTTGGGATAACATCTTTCATTGATTTAATCCCTTCCTGTATGTACTTGTATCATATGAGTTAGTTGTGGTTTTCATTTTACATTCAAGTCTATAGTATGATGAATAGCTATTGTCAGCTTTACTTCACCCTGACCAGTGGTTGCACCAGTGGAGGTAGGCTAGGGTCAAGGAGATGGCCTCAAATAATCTACAATTTTCCTAACCCTATCCCTAGCCCCCTTCCTTAGAGCCTTCCTTTATTTATCTTTTTTTTTTCTTTTTTTTTTTTTTTCTCTTTTAGTGCCCCATCTATCTTGCAGCTTACTGAGGCTGGAACTCTGACTAGAAATGACAGATCACTTCATATGTCACTCTTTATTGTTTGTTGCACTTTTATCACATTTCCAGCATCTTCTTTCAAAATCAGCCCAACTGTGAGGTATATGTTTCTAATTTGTATTACAGAAAGATTCTGCCTCTTTTGTTCATTTGGCTATTTCCCTTTGGTTCAATGGATTATTTACGGTGTAGTGGAATCTAGCACTTCAAGCACTGACTTCCTATGATTTACTACACACAAGTGTTATTACTGTATTAATAAACTTGTAAAGCCTGGCCTTGATAGCATTTGATTGTAGCTGATTTTTTTCTGGAAGTTCTTGCCCAAGAAAGTTACAGCTCTTCTCAAAATAAAAGTAGGGATAAATTCACTGCATATAGCTCGACAATTTTTAATGAGAAACCAGGAATAAAAGCAGAAATATAGCATTAAGCATAGACAGGTAGGAGTGGGAAGGGGAGAGAATATTAATTAAGGAACATGACTTGTTAGAGGAGGTATATACTGGGCATTTGAGACTGGAAATTCAGACGGGTAAGGCTTGGACTTGTTTGGTGAGAAGGTTGGGAGGAAATGAACAAGCTATTTAGCGTGGGCTGGACAGGTATGACAACAGTGCAAAGGGCTGCAGTGGAGGAAAGTCTGAGCACACTTTTTTTTATGAAGCTCAGGGTAAAATTTGCTTTCTAGGCTGCATACACACATCACTGGTTGATATGTAATTTTTGATCCAGCGGTATACCTAGGTCCTTCTCTGCAGGGTTGCTCTCAATCCATTCACCACCAAGCCAGCATTGAAAATGATGACTGCTACAATCCAGGTGCATGACCTTTCACTTGGCCTTGTTGAACTTCAGGAGATTCGTACTGGCTCACTTCTCAAGCCTGTGAAGGTATCTCTTCCCTCAAGTGTGTGTCAGTTAGATGAGCAGTGATGCCTTGTGAGATAAAAAAGGGATTCTTCAACTTCAGACCATTAGAACTCATTAGAAATAGACTTAAAACAGACTTAGTTTAAAGAGCCTACTTGCCATTGTCAGAACTGGGATTTAAAGATGCATCATAAACGTAATAAGCAATAACTTGCATATAGACTGAAAAGATAATATTTTTCTATACATATGTAAACTGTGCCTATGTACTAACCAGTAAGCATCCTTGCCAGGCTCAAACAACCTATGTAAAAATGGTGACTATTAGATGAGAAGCCAAAGGATTACTGGGAAATAAAAGAAAGATAATTGGCTAACACATCCCTGAGGCCTGCATCATAGGCATCACTATTTTATTGGATAAGTAAAATAGCAGACCTTGTTCATTTTGAGTTACCTGACAAAGTAGTTGCAGTTCTAGCTGATAATCACTGCCTTTAAAACTAATGGTTTTGATACTCTCCTGCAGCCAATTGTTACAGAGATTGAAACTGTTAAGCAGCTAGTCACATTTTCTGATTCTGAGGAACTTATTTGCTGCTTTGGCCCAGACATGAGCAAAAACAGGCAAGGAGCTGCTTTAATTTATGCCACTGTCAGACTCTCACGGTCTCTCTACCACTGGAGTTCCTCTCTGCCACAACCTTTCATGCTCTGACTAGGGATTTCCCATGCAAAAATATACATATGTGCAATGCACAGATGGTTTGCATATGCGCAGTAGGCTTAACATAGCTGATTTACTGTGTATGCACGGACCATCTGTGCAGCACATGTGCAGCAGGTCTGATGTGTACTGGACACATTGGACTTACTGTGCATGTGCTACACAGTTAATCTGCACACACACAGTAGCCACAGCTCTGACTGAGTTGCCAGACATCCAGATGGCCAGAGTCCTTAAATCCCTTCCAGAGAAAAAATGAAGATGGAATAAGGATGTTTGGTTTTGTTTGGGTTTTTTCCTGGTGTATAACACAGCTTATCCTTTATTCTCAAATGTAGGAACATATTAAAGTGGATACACCACCTCACCACATTTTAGTCTAAAAAATAATTTTGCCCAGACAGAGAGCAATTCCCTCTGGTTATGCATGTCCAAAAACAAGTATAGTTAAAAAAAAAAAAAAAAAAAAAAAAAAAAAACAAAACAAAACCAGAGCTGTGATAAAGATTCTTCTCTGTAAACTTTTACAGAACAAGCAAATCCAAAACAAGTGAACTACACAGGCTTCTCTTAAAGAGGACTGGCAGCCACTTCAGATTTTCAGACTATAAAAAGCTTTTCAATTTGGAAATATTTAAATTATTCAGGTTAATGCTCAGAAAACTCAGCAACCCAGATCAGTCAAAAGCGACAGTCTCAGGAAGAGTTAGTTGTCTTGGGCCTTGCTTTTTGGGTGGTTGAGATTCAGTGTCTTAGAGTGCACATGCTGTTTGCTTTCCCATCATTAAGACTGTGAGCTAATAACATTGTCACTAATGTTTTTGACAAATTCCCCATCAATAACTCTTCCCTAAAAGAAAGATGCAAACTTAAACATGAAAAGAACTTATTAGACCCACCAGCATTTTGATAATTGCTAAGCATGCTGGCAGTTCCAATATATGGAGAATTTATCTATATTTACTTACTGGAGAGAGGTCTGAAAACACTCTGCATCTGTGGCCAGTATCCAGCTTTTTTTGCATGACCTGACCATGCACACAGAAGTCTGCTCTCTTTCTTCTGCACTCTGGGTAAAGGCCTCTATTGCCTTCATTTGCACACTCAGGCTGTTAGACTCCCAAAACTGGCAGCATAGAGGTGTTCTTCCTAAATATTATCTTCAGCAGAAAATTCTGCTTACAAACACCAGGCCTAAATCACCCTCTCCAGGAAAAAAAAAAAAAAAAAAAAACCACAAAAACAAAAAACCCTTAAATTAAGGGACCACTGAAAAATAAGACATGAAGCAGAAGTCTGAGGTGTTCAAACATGCTTTCATATTATGTGACCCAAAACTACAAGAACATACAGTTTTTAAATAAACAAAAAAATTGCATTGTTTTTTCTCTCATTGCATGTTTCTGCCTTGCAGACACCATCAAGGTCTGCTTGTTGTGTTTTCAAGAGGAAAATATATTAGGTGCCTTACCCATAGGCACCAGGTTGTGAGGAGCACCAAGGCCTTCTCTACTCCATTCTGAACCAGTCCCATCCACACAGACTTTCCCAGCCTAACCCTCACCCTCGTAAGTTTGCCAGCCTGTCTCCAAGAACCCAAAGAAGACAGAATGCCTGAATGATGTCTGATGAGTGCTGAGCAAAGGGGATTACCCTTGAACCTTCTGGCAATAAGAGAAAATAGGAGACGACCTGTCAGAGCAAGCTCTCGTGTGGCACTGGGCCTGGCAGCGCTGTGGTCCCAGGCTCCTGTTCTTGCCATAGGCTTTGTAGTCACCAACATGAATGGAGCCTCAGTGGGTACCTGGAGGTTTCATCACCCATGTGGCCACATCATGGCAGAGTTCAGCACCCTGGGATTCACTTACACAATCACTAAGATGACAGGTAAACCAGGAATAATGAAGGATGGGGCAGGAGCAGAGGGGCAAGCGACAGCACATCTGCTGCTTCCATTTAACAAACTGTAAGTTTAACAAGGCAAGGAGCCGAACATTCCATCACAGACAGCTGCTCTGCAGGTACTCAGCACTACATTCACCCCTGTATCACTGTGAATGGGAAGGATTCAGCTCCAACACTGCACATCTGTGGATGTTCCAATATGAAGGCCGAGGTCACCCTGTGTACCATTTCTCCAGCCTTTCTTCCAGGCGAGACAAGCAGACCTTACTCATGGGGGCACAAAATCTGTCCAGAACAAAATCTGTTCACTGCTGCCTCAGCACTGTTCCCACAGAGCACAGCATCACTGACCTCATCTGTGAATAGAGGTAGGACGAAATTTCTTTTGTAGGTTAAAAAACCAAGTTATAAAATTTTCTTGCACCACAAAGGACTAAATATCCAGTCTATTAACCAAAGGTTCATTTGCCTTTGTCCCTCCCCTGCAACAACAACTTTTAACAAATCTTTTCCTATCCTAACTGTATGTTCTCCTGTAATCTTTCTAACTCACTTCGATCTTCATGTAAGTTTAGTTAAAATACTTCCCATTAACGACAGGCATTTCAAAATGAAGAGAAGAGCACCTGAAGCCCTGACAAGGAAGATGCCTGCTCGGGGTTCGACTGAGAGGAGCCTCAGGCAACCAAGGTCCCCGCGGCCCCTCCTCAGCAGGAAAACAGAAACGGAAAACAAGGTGTAAAACCTCGCGAATTGAGATAACGACGCGTGAAACGGATTCGGCTGGAGGAAATTAGTGTAATTTACTGCTATTTATTCGGATAGTGAGAAAATTAAGCCCCACTACCACCCACCCACCGCTCCCCTTTCGCAGTCGGAGCTGCCTCCCTCGGCTGCCGGCTCTTGCCCGAAGCCGCGCTCAAGAGCGCCTGGGCCCGCTCTGCCCAAGCTCCCGACGCTGCAGCTCCTCGACACACCGTGCTCCAGCCTGGGCCCGCTCTGCCCAAGCTCCCGACGCTGCAGCTCCTCGACACACCGTGCTCCAGCTCGGCACGGCCGCACAAGGCCTACCGGGGCACGCCTATCCGCAGAGGACGCGGCGGGACAGTGTGTCGCGGACCCGGGAATTTGCGTTCCACCTCCCCGCAGACTGGCACAGGCAGCCTTTCCCTCGGGTTAACCAGCACCCGGACGCTGTCGGCGGGAGGTTGGGGCCAGCCGCCGGTCGGTCCGTGCTGCAGCGCTGCCGCGTTCCCTGCGGGGCTCCGCTGGGGCCGGGCATGGGGCTGCCACAGAACAGGCTCAGTCCACCCCAGTGAGGCGGCCCCAGTTTGTCCTCACAAAGACCTACTTCTTCCCCATGCACAGACACACAGCACAGCCCTTTCCAGTCCAATGCTGCCCGAGCACAGGGCTTTTGTCTAATGGGCTGAGTCTGACTGAAGTGCTGGCCGCAGAGCTGGGAGAGGCACCTGCCCTGGAGTGCCTGTAAGAGCTGCCCGCTCCAATTCCCACCCTGTTCCCTAGCAATCAGGCTTTGGCATCACCACTCAGCCAGAGAGCAGAAACAGCCTCCCCAGGGGCACAGTAGAGCCCCATCACTGGCCACAATCAAGTTTGTGGTTGGCTAGGTGCTGGCTAGTCTCTTCCAGGCTGCCTGTCCCACACGAGGGCTGGATGAGGTCACCTTCCAAGGTCCCTTCCCACCTGGGCTGTTGCAGGATCCTATGATGATTCCATTTTCAGACTGGGAATAATGGTTCTTTCTCCTTAGCTCTCAGTGGTCTGGGGACTTGTGTCTGTGGAAATGAGCCCCTGCCTGTGGCAAGAGAGGATGCAGGGCAGATGTGTTTCTGGGCACAGCTTGGGCAGACGCCACCTATGTGCACTGAAAAGGGGGACACTGAGATGGGCTTTGTCCATGAGGCCAGCATGGGCCGTGGGGTGAGAGTGTGCAAGGCAGGGCTGGAAAGCTTTCACAGTGTTTTGCTCTGGCTAGGTGAAATGGTGCTGTTGGAAATGTCAGCCTGGCTCATGCTGTCTCTCCCCTCACCCCCATCCTGCCATGTTTTGACTGAAGCATAGACATGAGACAGTGAAGCCAATGGCCCACACCCACATGCCCAGCTGCAAAGGAAGAACAGAGAAAGATCTCTTCATGTATCTGTCTTTAATCAATATGTGTTTCAGGTATTAAAGAAGCTTTGTACAGAGAATGTCGGACTCCAAAACTGAAGGCAGGATCCCGGACCTTGGTCACTGACAACTGGAAGGTGAAATTGGGATGAGAAGAGGTGAATATGGTGCCTCATTCTCCAGAGTTGTCCTCAAGTGAAGGCTGTACAGTATAACAAATTGGTGGGCTGACTTACCTTTCCCAGGCTGTATTCTGCTGGACCTGGACCTGCTCCCTTCCCAGCAAATTTGGTTTTTAGTCCCATTGAGTACTTGGGAGCCCTGGTTTTGTAGACGTCCAGATCCACCCTATCAAATGCTGCAGGACCTGGTGTCTGCAAGAGAAGCAATGAGGTTGGTGGGTACAAGAGGCAGTGTGAATTCTTCGTGGGTGTCCATGAGCAGTGCGCTGCTTGAGGTGGCTGGCCAGAGGAGCAGTGGGGGAGGTCTGGAGCCTTGGGAATGAGGGCTCCTTGGGAAGAGAGGTAGATTTCCCAGAGGACGAGGGAGATTATTGCCATTAGTGCCAGTGAGCTGTACCGTGCCAAAGCTGCTGGTGTGGAAAAATGAGAGGCTGCAGGTGTCGGTGTTACTGGTAATGGCAGAGCCAGAGGCCCTGTAGCTTCTTGTGCTTTGCTGCAGGTGCAGGGTAATGTGTCTTATGTGGGGATAAAACAGGCATTGGGGCTCTTCTGTCCTGAGCAGTGCAGCTGAGCTTCTGCTGCTGCTGTGAGAGAACAGACAAGCACAGCTCACCTTTGCCACGTCTTGAAAACAGCTCTGGTAATTACTCTTCCCCTTCATGGAGTAGCACGGTTCGGCATGAGTGTACGCTGTGTGGGGTCCCAGAATCCTTGGAAGGGTGTAGGTGCCAGGACCTGGAAATGGAATAGGTAGATGGGATAGGTCAGTCCTGTGGGAAAGGGTGCAATGCCTGGGTGGAAGAGAGTCAGCCTTCCAAGCTGGTTGTGAGGAGCAAGGGTGTCCTGCCCCTCATCCCA
This sequence comes from Passer domesticus, assembly GCF_036417665.1. Classification (NCBI taxonomy): domain Eukaryota; kingdom Metazoa; phylum Chordata; class Aves; order Passeriformes; family Passeridae; genus Passer; species Passer domesticus. Next base: position 30,219,973 of record NC_087479.1, read on the forward strand.
ATGCCTCTGGCTTTTGTTGCATGGAGTGTGCCTTGGCTGTTTGAAGCCAGAGCTGCCAGTTCTTCTGTGAGATGGGAGAAGTTGATGCTGTGGAACAGGAAAAAGCTTGTTGAGCACACACTGTGTCTTGCTGCCTAGGCTTTTTGCTAGGCCTGTTGAAGAAGCTGCAGATGCTCCCTGGAGGACACACAGGCTGTAAGAGTGTCTGTTTCCCCAAGTTCCATACCTGGTGTTCGGAAACCTTTTAGGTCCTTGGGCCGAGACGCCAGGCTATTCGCTGGTGCGCTATGGTAGACGTGTTTGTTGGCAGGATCCGTGGTGTAGTCACCTGGGACAGAGAAGGAGACATGAAAAGAAGTGAAGCTGGGAACCTAACTGCAAGCCAAAGAGGAGAAGGCAGGAGGAGGTGCTCAGTCTTGCTTCCTGTCTGGAGCTCTCTGAAGCCCATTCAGGGCATGGGCAGAGGGGGCTTTGTGCCCCAGTGGCAAAGGGCAACAGTAAGGCATGCTTGTCTGGCCTGAAAGAAGGGATGCAGAAATGCTACGCACTGGGTCCAGGCGTGACCAAAATCTTGGTCTTTGGACGTGCTGTCACAAGTGCCGATGGAGCCATCTGCTTCCCAGTCTTGGTAATGGATGATTCGATGAAGTATCGAGGACCTGGTGAGCAGGTTGCTTCGGAGGGAGCTTTGGTCCCTCGAAATGAGTATGCAGGGGCTCTGTCTTTGGTGGGATCATGAGCCATATAACCTGGGAAGAAAAGCTTGTGAAAGGACCTGTGCCTGCAATTGTCTAGTAAAAGGAGGTTTCTAAGCAGAAGCAAACACTGTGCTGCGCTGCCCACTGCCACTACCTCCCCGTGATAGTTGGTTTACCTGTTGACCCAGGAAGCCCGTACTTGGGACCTGGGGTGCTGAATTCTGCAAGTATTGGGCCCCGTCGGGGATGAGGTCTCCAGGTGCCTACCCAGGGTCCCTCCATGCTGGTGGCCAAAGAAACTACAGGAAAAACAGGAGAGCTACCAAAGGGCTTCTCTGACACAGCGCTGGTACAGAGCTTTCCTGTAGCCCAGAGCAGGAAGAAAGCAAAACTAGCATCACGAGAGAAAGTGAAGGAAAGTGAAGAGCAACAAGAAGTAGTAGATGGAGGAGAAGGCGGAATGGAGGGAAAACAGCAAGTTAGAAGCAAAGATGCAGCAAAAACTCCTGGTGTGCCCTCAGGCAGTAATTGTTGGCGTAGAAGCGCAGCTCTGGCTTGGCTTGGAGGTATCCTCCTGCGCATCTACAAATGAATTTACTCAGCTGGAGTGTGGTGCTGACAGGGTGAGGTGCAGGGAGGGACACCAGCCCCTCGCTGACATCATAATCCATTGCTAGGTGGATCCCTCATCATTGACATCCATCACCAGGTGACATCCCAAAGGGCCATTCTCACCCAGTGACGAGCAAACCCCGCTGTGATTTTGAGACCCTTAAGCTGTTCATGCTGCAGCACTGCCGTGTGGCCTGCAGGGCTCCTCTGGGGCTGGGCATGGGGCTGCCATGGAACTGGCTCAGTTCAGTGTAGGGCAGTCCCAGTTTGTCCTCACACAGACCTGCTTTTGTTCCCATGTGCCCAGAGACCCAGCACAGCCCTTTCTAGTCCAGTGGTGCTGAGCACAGGGCTTTTTTCACCAGAGTGAAATAAACTTATCCAAAACCAATTTGTTGTGAATAAGGAGACACTTCTGTATTTCAGTGCCAGGAAGAAGGGGGATTACTCCTCCAAATTTGTTCTGATTAGCAAATAAAATGCATCCATTTTATATGCTCTTTGTGCTGTGTTGTTTTCACATAAATTCTTTTACATGGTGTGCATCATATGCCCATTCTTAAGTTTTACCTTTACAATGACTGGTCTCACTAGTTATATAACTACAATAATAATCCTACCCTAAGGCTATCATTAGTCATATCTAGTGAGATCTACTGATTGGAATCCTTGATATTCAAATCAGGCTGGGAAGGGTAAGGGGTTTCCTACGATACTAACTGGTCTTCATGACAATTTCTATAGCGTCTTGAACAAGGCATAGGATTCCTGGTGACTTCTTGGTAATGGTTTCTCTGGCTGAATACTTTAAAAACCTCACTCTTAACATTACTATATCATGTGCTTCATGGTTTTGTAATTGCAATCATAACTAACACTTTTGTTTTTTTTATTATGAAATAAATTGTTTTGCCAGTATATTTTTAGGAGGCTGAGTAGAATGAAGTGCTGGCCAGAGACCTTGGAGAGGTTCCTGCCCTGGAGTGCCTGTAAGAGCTGCCCACCCTGTTCCCTAGCAATCAGGCTTTGGCATCACCACTCAGCCAGAGAGCAGAAACAGCCTCCCCAGGGGCACAGTAGAGCCCCATCACTGGCCACAATCAAGTTTGTGGTTGGCTAGGTGCTGGCTAGTCTCTTCCAGGCTGCCTGTCCCACACGAGGGCTGGATGAGGTCACCTTCCAAGGTCCCTTCCCACCTGGGCTGTTGCAGGATCCTATGATGATTCCATTTTCAGACTGGGAATAATGGTTCTTTCTCCTTAGCTCTCAGTGGTCTGGGGACTTGTGTCTGTGGAAATGAGCCCCTGCCTGTGGCAAGAGAGGATGCAGGGCAGATGTGTTTCTGGGCACAGCTTGGGCAGACGCCACCTATGTGCACTGAAAAGGGGGACACTGAGATGGGCTTTGTCCATGAGGCCAGCATGGGCCGTGGGGTGAGAGTGTGCAAGGCAGGGCTGGAAAGCTTTCACAGTGTTTTGCTCTGGCTAGGTGAAATGGTGCTGTTGGAAATGTCAGCCTGGCTCATGCTGTCTCTCCCCTCACCCCCATCCTGCCATGTTTTGACTGAAGCATAGACATGAGACAGTGAAGCCAATGGCCCACACCCACATGCCCAGCTGCAAAGGAAGAACAGAGAAAGATCTCTTCAGGTATCTGTCTTTAATCAAAATGTGTTGCAGGTATCAAGGCAGCTTTGTAGAGAGAATGTCGGAGTCCAAAAGTGTAAGCAGGATCCCGGGCCTTGGTCAGTGAAACCTGGAAGAGGAAGAGAAGAGGTGAATATGGTGCCTCATTCTCCAGAGTTGTCCTCAAGTGAAGGTTGTGCAGCATAATATATTGGTAGGCTGCCTTACCTTTCCTGTGTTGTAGTCCGCTGGACCTGGAAAACGATCCTTCCCAGCAAATTTGGTTTTTAGTCCCATTGAGTACTTGGGAGCCCTGGTTTTGTAGACATCCAGATCCACCTTGGCAAATGCTGCAGGACCTGGTGTCTGCAAGAGAAGCAATGAGGTTGGTGGGTACAAGAGGCAGTGTGAATTCTTCGTGGGTGTCCATGAGTAGTGTGCTGCTTGAGGTGGCTGGCCAGAGGAGCAGTGGGGGAAGTCTGGAGCCTTGGGAATGAGGGCTCCTTGGGAAGAGAGGTAGATTTCCCAGAGGACGAGGGAGATTATTGCCATTAGTGCCAGTGAGCTGTACCGTGCCAAAGCTGCTGGTGTGGAAAAATGAGAGGCTGCAGGTGTCGGTGTTACTGGTAATGGCAGAGCCAGAGGCCTTGTGGTTTCTTGGGCTTCTGCGCTGAGCAGAGCAGCTGAGCTTCTGCTGCTGCTGTGAGAGAACAGACAAGCACAGCTCACCTTTGCCACGTCTTGAAAACAGCTCTGGTATTTACTCTTCCCCATCATGATGCAGCATGGTTCAGCATGAGTGTATGCTGTGTGTGGTCCCAGAACCCTGGGCAGGGTGTAGGTGCCAGGACCTGGAAATGGAATAGGTAGATGGGATAGGTCAGTCCTGTGGGAAAGGGTGCAATGCCTGGGTGGAAGAGAGTCAGCCTTCCAAGCTGGTTGTGAGGAGCAAGAAGGGTGTCCTGCCCCTCATCCCAATGCCTCTGGCTTTTGTTGCATGGAGTGTGCCTTGGCTGTTTGAAGCCAGAGCTGCCAGTTCTTCTGTGAGATGGGAGAAGTTGATGCTGTGGAACAGGAAAAAGCTTGTTGAGCACACACTGTGTCTTGCTGCCTAGGCTTTTTGCTAGACCTGTTGAAGAAGCTGCAGATGCTCCCTGGAGGACACACAGGCTGTAAGAGTGTTTGTTTCCCCAAGTTCCATACCTGGTGTTCGGAACCTTTTAAAGTCCTTGGGCCGGAACATCATGAGACTCGCGGGTGCAGTATAGTAGATGTGTTTGTTGGCAGGATCTGTGATGTAGTCACCTGGGACAGAGAAGGAGACAAGAAAAGAAGTGAAGCTGGGAACCTAACTGCAAGCCAAAGAGGAGAAGGCAGGAGGAGGTGCTCAGTCTTGCTTTCTGTCTGGAGCCCTCTGAAGCCCATTCAGGGCATGGGCAGAGGGGGCTTTGTGCCCCAGTGGCAAAGGGCAACAGTAAGGCATGCTTGTCTGGCCTGAAAGAAGGGATGCAGAAATGCTACGCACTGGGTCCAGGGGTGACTTCAATCTTGCTCTTGCTACGTCCCTGTATATGTGCTGATGGTGACACATACTTCCCAGTCTTGGTAATGGATGGATGGATGAAGTATCGAGGACCTGGTGAGCAGCTGTCTGTGGAGGGAGCTTTGGTCCCTCGAAATGAATATGCAGGGGCTCTGTCTTTGGTGGGATCATGAGCCATATGACCTGGGAAGAAAAACCTGTGAAAGGATCTGTGCCTGCAACTGTCTAGTGGAAGGAAGTTTCTACGTGGAAGCAAACGCTGTGCTGCGCCTCCCGCTGCCAATACCTCCCCGTGATAGTTGGTTACCTGTTGTCCCAGGGAGCCAGTACTTGGGACCTGGGGTGCTGAATTCTGCAAGTATTGGGCCCCGTCGGGGATGAGGTCTCCAGGTGCCTACCCAGGGTCCCTCCATGCTGGTGGCCAAAGAAACTACAGGAAAAACAGGAGAGCTACCAAAGGGCTTCTCTGACACAGCGCTGGTACAGAGCTTTCCTGTAGCCCAGAGCAGGAAGAAAGCAAAACTAGCATCACGAGAGAAAGTGAAGGAAAGTGAAGAGCAACAAGAAGTAGTAGATGGAGGAAAAGGCGGAATGGAGGGAAAACAGCAAGTTAGAAGCAAAGATGCAGCAAGAGCTCCCTGCTGTGCCCTCAGGCAATGATTGTTTTCCAGGCCAGCAGCAGTGGAGAAGCGCAGCGCTGGCCTGGCTGGGAGGTAGCCTCCTGCGCGTCTACACGCGAACTTGTTCAGCTGGATTGTGGCGCTGACAGGGTGAGGTGCAGGGAGGGACACCAGCCCCTCGCTGACATCATAATCCATTGCTAGGTGGATCCCTCATCATTGACATCCATCACCAGGTGACATCCCAAAGGGTCATTCTCACCCAGTGACGAGCAAACCCCGCTGTGATTTTGAGACCCTTAAGCTGTTCATGCTGCAGCACTGCCGTGTGGCCTGCAGGGCTCCTCTGGGGCTGGGCATGGGGCTGCCATGGAACTGGCTCAGTTCAGTGTGGGGCAGTCCCAGTTTGTCCTCACACAGACCTGCTTTTGTTCCCATGTGCCCAGAGACCCAGCACAGCCCTTTCTAGTCCAGTGCTGTTTAGCACAGAGCATTTGTCTAATGGGTTGTGTCTGACTGAACTGCTTGCTGCAGAGTTGAGAGAGCTGACAGAGGCTTTTGCCTCCAAATGTCTTTGAGAGCTGCCCACTCTAATTCTCACCCCGTGCCCTAGTAACTAGGGTAGAATCCTGTTGACATCACCACTTAGAGATGAAAAAACAACCTCCCCAAAAACTAGAATTAAAGAGGCTTTGTCTCAAAGTTAGTTCTTGTCTTGCTTTGGCCCTTCCATTAACTCTCTGGGGGGAAAGGAGTGAGTAAGCATCTGACGTGGCTTAGCTTCTGTCCAAGCTCAACAACTGAATTCTAATATTATTTAGCAACAATGTAAAAATGCCCTTCTTTGGGGTTGAATAAACGTTGTGAGTTAGCTGTAACTGCCACTTACTCCACCTGCAGTCATTTACAATGGGAGATCCCCTGAAATGAGCTAGGAAGTTGATAGTGTCCAATGCCCAGCTTGTGCTTTGTATCTTCTAATGCTTTTCCAAGGTCTCTGTGCTCTGAGCTTACTATTAGAGGGGAGGGAGAGAGCAAAGCTATCAATAGTATCAATTGTTCTGGCCTCTCCATTTGAAGGCCCCCAGTTTCTGCATCACTCCTCAGATGCTACTGATGTCTTCAAGCAGTTTTTTCCCTTTAATGCCCACTTCTGCAGGTTATTTTGGGAGTTCATGGTCAACAGGATTTTCAATTTTGATGCTTCAGGAACATATGAACACTTTCAAGGTTTCCCTGGGAGGGTTGGACAGAGTTAAGTTTCCTTATTCTGATTTTGCCAGTAGTGTGTGGGTCTCTATGCCTGCACTATGAGTTCTCCCGCTAGGTTTTTCCTTCCCCAGATTTCATGACTCTTTGTCAGTAATACCATTCATTACCCATATTTTGTTTAGTGAACCTTAAAGCTTTTCAGTCTCCAGATTTTTATGGTTTGACACCCATATGGCTTTCCTTCCATTTTGTGCTACATGGGCTGTGGTTAATATAGCATCAGTTAGGAAATACACTCTGAAGCATATGAATTGTGATTTGAATGGAGATGCTGTGAGTGAGGTAAAACAGTGGAGTGGCAAACCAGTTTAGAAGACATAAGAGTCCTTTAACACAAGCTGATTTGTGTAGTGAAGGGCACTTAAACTTCAAAGGCACACACAGATGGAATTTTCTCCCACTGGTCAAGCACTCATGCAGTATAACCAGCAGTTTTCATAACACTTGCAGTCTTTGATACACTAACAAAATGGTATATGAGCTTGTTGTCTTACCGTAGGTGAAGCAGATATTGAGAAGATTGGCAGGAGTTAAAACATTACCAGTGCAGCTGGCTAATCACATTTCTTGTTGGATTATTTAGAAATGCCAGCATTAGTTGATGAGTTCTAGTTCTTCTGTTCTTGGTGGCATTCACCTGAGTCTTCTGCATCTGTTGTTTTTTTTTCTCCTCCTTTCTTCTGTGTCCTGTATCAGTGCAAAGCTATCAAATAAGTTGTGTTTAGATGATGCTTTGGAGCCTACTGATGGCAGCTCCTCCAGGCTTGGGTCATAGTTTTACCTCTGGAGACTTAAAAAAAAAGCCATTCTGGTAAACAGACTTCTTGGGTGATGGTATTTTAACTGTGAAGCCTGATAACAGCTACAGATAAAAGCTTTGCAGTGGGTTGGAGGTGTTAAAGCTGGAGCCCAGTGATAACAGCCCCCCAGAAGCATCCCACAGACGGAGGCATTTACCCTGGAGCATAGTGATAGCAAACCCATGAACCATCCCTTGTGGAGAGCATTCAAAAAATGAAGAGGACAGCCCACAGCCCAAAGGCTGTTTCCCAGAGCTGCCATCAGTAGGCTCCAGAGCCTAGAATGAATGAAAGCTAGAAATTCATTCACATAGTCTGTGAATAGCAATAGGCAATAACTTACAAAACAGGATAATTTACTGGTATTGAAACTGGCAGTGGGTGTAACATATCTGGCACATTTTTAATATACTTAGCATATTTTATTTTAAACTTCTTAAAAGGATATACTGTAACTGATCTGTGTTTAGTGAGAGTATGGAAGAATGTTGCTGGAAGTTGTAGCCTGTATCAACACAAAAGGATGACAGAATAAAAGAAGCCTATTAAACACTTCAGTACTAATTACTGTGTATGATATATTATTCACAAATAACTGGATACCTATACATTTTCACTGTATGTTACAAGGTCTTTGTACAGTGCTCTTTAGGAAGTGACACAGTTGGCTTAATTAAAACAAAAATTAGTATAACAGATTTTTTACCTGTATGTATCAGAGATAATTTCAGTGATGTGGAGAATACCTGCTGTACCCACAGCTCCCAGCACAATACATGCTGATGCAGTCAAATATCAAATTGTATGAGCTCTAGTGTATGCCACACATACACATACACATACACTTTTGACAAATAAATGGGAAAAAAAAGCTAAAAATGTTAGCAATTAAGTTTGATCTGGTTTCAACTTTTGATTTTAAATGAGATGGAGGCTTAAATATTTATGCATTTGAGAGCTTTCATGTCTGTGCAGTTTCCATTCCGATTCAGTTAAGAACAGAGTTTGAGTCTTTACCTCTCATCAGCAAGGTCGTTTATGACAATAAATGAAAATGCTTAGATAAATTTGTCTGATTTTCTTTTTTTGTTCCACTCCACTGTGGACCTTTAACAGTAGTGCTCCAATGCCAAGAAATACTACTCAAAACTTTAATTACATGGAAGTGGCAAGAAGTACCCCTCATGAGCGTTCTTTTGGTTCAGAGAACACACACTGGAGTTATCAGACCCTTCTGTACCTCTGTTTTTAAGAAGAATGTTAAGCATTTCATTGACATCGATTCCACTAATGTGTTTGGTGTCAACTGTACAAATGCACTTAGAGGTCCTGAGGCTGTCTCTATAAGCCCTTCAAAACTGTAGATCTGCTGCTTCAATCTAGGGACTCATATGTGGAATGCTTGCTGGACCAAACAGTATGACAGATGCTTTTTGACATCAAAATGAAAAACAAAGCAGAAACATAAACCCCAAATCATTAATTACATTTTTTTTCCTTAGAATATTAGATGATAACTATATGTTCATAGGAGAAATTAATTTGATTTACGGCTCTAGTAATTAAATAAATGCCATGTATTTAATAAATCCAAAACAAACCTTTAAAACAAAAATTTGAGATTACACAAGCATCAAAGTCTATGATGTCACATAACTTATGGTTTATACAATCAGGAACTAGCTTGTACAGCTCTAATCCTCTGAGAGATCATGGTATATGTGGGGTAACTATGAAAACCAGCATGGGATGGGAGAATGTGTTCTATAGCAAGGCTGTGGTTTTGTGTTTCTAGCCAGCCTGCACAGGTGGCTAGCCCAGAGAAAGGTGTAACTCTGGCCCCTTCCTCTCAACCCTTTATTGAGCTGAATGGAGTTGCTCACTCAGGAAAGAAATGCATGCCAAGTACAGCTTGGCTTCAGTTTACCCCAGAGCAGGGGGATAATCCAAGGACAGATCAGGAGTCTCACTGTGCAGCATCCTCATCTGGGCTTCTAGCTAGTTTATACCAAAGAAACCATTACATTAATTTCACACAGCTAACATTTTAACTTTAATTCTTCAGTTACCTTAGTGGAAAAAAAATTTTTTTTTATTTTAATGTAAAGTAGCATAGACTTGAAATTAAGTCTGTGATAGGTAATTTGGGGGTTTTTAATAATCATAGATTTATTGATGAACTTTTCCAATAAAAAGCAGAAAAAGAATAATATCTTATAAAGTAAAGAATATTATCTAAGGAAAAAAGAATTAGTTTGCAAGAAGAGTATTACCTCCTATTTTTGGAATTTCTGTAAAATTCCTGTCTCGGCTGTATTTCAAGAATCTGTCTATAGGTTGCATTCCTGAGCCTATCAGCCTTACAAATCAGTTAATAAAAGTCAATCAGTGATTGTTTAACTTGTCTGCTACTGCCTGAAGCAGAATTACAAAAGCTAAATGTGTTCAAAACTCCACCAGGAGTTTCTGTCATCTTAAAACTCCAAGTGTATGACCTCATGGCAACTAAAAAATAAATATTCCACAACAGCTTGAAGAAACTTGCAGTTACTATGCATTCATGTCAACAAAATAAGAAATCACGCTTGAGGAATAGCAATGTTTTCACTTTCTGCTCTTAGAATGATTCATTTAGAAATGGAAACTAATGGCAAAAGATGATGAATATGAAACAACTGACAAGCAGAAACCAACAAATGCAATTAATTAGAAAATAGTAATTTGATTGCTAAGTGAGAAGGTTTATAAGCAACATAGAATTGCCATGTGCATTAATCGGGTTCGCTGCAGTTGCAATTAACTGTTCAATACTAAGCCTCCTCACATATTCTGAATATTCTGATTCACCATGAATTTCTACATAGTCCTGACTTTGAACTTTCATTAGTGTTCATTCTTCTGCATACTCAGCCAGGGTATATTTTGTTTCATGAGGATGACTTTCAAATGCACTAAAGTAATTTGTTAATGCAAATTGTTTTTCTTTCATGAAGTCACACACGATTTTTGTTAAATATGAGGAGAAACACTCTAAGTAATTGCTATAGAAACAAATCTGCAATCAGCTTTCATTAATTTTTAAGTGAATTGGGGGTGTGATTCTTATAATGAAACAGCATTATATCTTCTTAATCCATTGCTCTAATTTGTAACTTTGACCTGAGAATTAGTGAGAATATTTTACTCATGTAATGGGAATTGGAGTTAGCAAATAAAGTGATTTTTTTTATTAGTTCAATCAGGAATTTTAGTTCAACTATTTTAGCAATAGTATTTTCATATGCATTTTCTTTCAAAAATAATAGCACTTGTTCTCACCAACCCATGTTCTAGAATCTTTAAGATTATATAAATATAGCTTTAAGTTGTAAAAATTTGGAAGACATTCTGTACCTTGGTTGCACAACCAGAAACCTACGTGCCGTTTTCCTCAAAGTCTAACAAAATTAGATGCTGACCTTAAAACCACATCACAAGCTGTTCCTATTTTTCTAAGCTCATGATGGATCATGGTCTTGAGTTTAAAGGGCATACATGTGAGAACAGCTCAGGTTTTAGAAGAGGCATGGATCTGAGCTTATATTAGAGAAATACTGAAGAAGTCTGTGTTGCTTTTACAGAGCTTGGGTTATTTAAATCTATTTAAATTTAAAAAGTTAGAGTTTAGTATTAGAAAAGTGAGACTTGAATACCCACAGTGCTGTGAAATTCTGCAAAATGAGGAGTCAGATTTGGGTTCTTATCATCAGTTTCACATTGATAGGCATAGTGATTTCCAGTCAATGTGGATTTATTTATACACATAGTTTAATTTCAGAATGCATAGTTCAGTGCAAAAGTAGATTGGAATATCAATTGGTATCAGTGCAGGTTTTTTTTGTTTGGTTGGTTTTGTTTGGTTTTGGGTTTTTTTTATATTTGGCTTGTTATGAGTAAGCATCTCAGTAAGCAAAAGTCATGAAGGCTATCAAGAAATAGCCTTATAGTTCAACAGAAATATTTTCATTTGGTATGGCAATCAGGCTAACTCCTCTGAAGGTCTCAGAATCGGAAATATTTTCATTTGGTATGGCAATCAGCCTAACTCCTCTAAAGGCCTCAGAATCAGTTCTGCTAGTTTTTCTCTCTCTCTGGTTCATTTCTCAGGAACTTCAAGGGAGTATAACCCAAATTGGTGCTACTGGTTCATTTTCCTCTCAAGCTTTCAAAGGAAAGTGTTGAAATAGATCCGGCCACATGCAGTCTTGTTTTATACAGTTACCAGACTTGTACCATTAGAAAATGTGGTGCATTTATTTTAAAGCATCCTTTCCACTGCAGTTGTGTGGAACAATGATCTGCTGAATTTAATTCACAGATCAAAGAGGGAGGAAATTAACCAACACAGTAAATTGATTATTTCATGGGTGACATAACCAAGGCAATGATTTATCTTAATAAAGAGCAACATCCCTCTAGTCCTTAACTGAATTCCAGCCAATGCAATAATACTTAGTTGTTAATGACTTTGATGTTGATGTGGAAAAGTGAATGACTGTATAATCACTGAAATGAGACCTCATCACAGTTGGAAATGTTTAAGCCAAATCATTTTGGACTGTGAAAAGAGCCCTGAGTGGTATAGATTGGCTGGGTCCCAGATTTTCAGCCTTAACTAAACAGGGCCTGAAAACTTTATCATACTGCCATGCCTCAGGCTGGTCTGCGATTCTGACAGCCCCAGAGAATTGCAGTTTAATGTACATGTGTGGATTCACTGCGGAAAAAGAATTCAGGATGTGCAGAATGCCATGGGGGTACATGAAACCCACCTCACACAGGTAACAAAATCAAACTTTGACTCCTGAACAAGTCCAATGGCCGAATCTAGCAAAGAGGGGCAACCACGACATGCTGGTGACTGAACAGGCTGCAGGCTCGGGGTGGGGCAGTTGAGGTCCTGAGGCCCGGGGATGTCGGTGGTGGCTCCTGCCGGGGGCACAGCCCGGCACAGGGGCTGCCCGCGGGAGCGCTCCGGACAGCGCACGATGCTGGATCCGCCCTGCGGGGCTGGCTGCGCCTGCCACACAGCACCCCCAATAAATACCTGTCCATCAGCAGCTAGCTTTAGGAGAGGAAAAATTGTACTGAAAGCTTATGTTTATATCCCACATCACTAAATATGGCTTGGGAGGCTGAAATGCAGCATTAGTCATTTGTAACAGCCTTCACCTCCCCCTTTACCCTTCCCTATGAACTCTTACAATAACAAACCAGGCTAAAATTAGAGCTGCTTTATAGTACATTAATTTGATCATCATTGTCTCGGCACTGATAGAAGACCTCACATCACTAGAGGGATACCCTTTACAACAGACTTCCCTGATGCTGATGCTTAGCTCTTCGATCCAAGAGGGAAGTCAGGTCATTTTTTTTCTGCTCAGGTTTCCTTCACAACTACTCAATTCCCACAAAAGGATTCCTAGCATTGACATTATCCCGTCCATGCCTTGTTAACTTTCCTTAAAAAAAAAAAAAAAAAAAATTAAAATAAAGGGAAAAAAAGACAGGAAGAACACTGTGCAACCTCCTAGCCTGGCTTTGCCCCATGCACACTGTGAGAAATCAAGAGGAGATGAGGGAGGAAGATGATAGCAATTTACAAAGTGTGCAAGTCCAGCTTTTCTAACCTCAGCAGAGAGGCAGAGGCAGCTGCAGGTAGGTTTGGAGGAATTTCAAGAACTCACCCTGTTTGAATACCACACAGCCTCCAGGCTCCAGAAACATGATACTCTGATGCTGATCATTTAAGGGAAAAAAGGGCTAAGGATTATTAAACTGCTCATCCAGGCCTGCAGCTGGGGGTGACTCAGAGTGCAGAGCTGGAAAAATGCCCATGTGGCAAGATTAGAAACTCATTTGTGTAGTTTATGTGGCCTTGCCAGGAGCCTCCGTTTTTTCCAAACCTTCAGTTTATTAACTTTAAAAGCACTCCTTTCCTGTTGGGGATCTGGCATGGCTGCAGCCCGGCAGCTCTTTCTCCTTTTGCATTAACAACACTTAAAGGCTTTCTTTCCTTTTCAAAATCGACTGTGTGAGATCATCTGGAATTTTCTTTTCATTTCTTTCTTTGTCCCAGGGTTCAATTTAAATCCAAGTGCTTTTAAACTAACTGTATTCATCCAGCCAGCACTTTCAGGAGTATATGTTATGAAAGCAGGAAAAGAAAAGGCCTTCTTGTCATCAAAACCATAATAATTATGTGTCAAATGTAATTACTGCTCTGTGGGTAATACATCTAATACTCAGTGACAGAGTAAGCAGCCTGCAGAAGTAGAAAGTAACCGGTGGCAGAATCAAATTTTATATAAAATTAACCATCATGCTTAAATACTCTGTCTCATAAAGTTCTACCAAAATGCAAAGGCAAGTAAAAAAGGGGTTTTTTTTAATCTAAAATTGTTAATGTGCAAAAGCTCAGTTCTTTCCACCTCCATACAATGAATCACAGCTCTTTTAAAATAAGAAACACTGCTATAAATGTGTATATTACAAAGATCACACTCTTGTGAAGGAGCTCATCGAACAGGAAGGAATTAAGTGTGGGAGTTCTCTGCTCTTAACCCATTATGTTTCCTCATTATTACCTTCACACTGCACGCTTGATTCACTCGCTAAGAAACAAGCTTTGCACATTTCCCTACCTTCTTTAAAATACACCAACTAATGAGCAGCTGGTGAAACTGACATGTGCCTGTGAATTTGAAGACTACTGAAATGTGTAGTCATATTCTGAAGGAGTAAAAAAGTGCTATGTCAGGAAACATTATTCTAAATATGACAGCATGTGTGAGAAATTTGTCCAGTTTAAAAAATACATGTCCTCTCCTCCCTAACACTCTTTCTAAGTAGACTTAACAAAATCTAACATATTCAAAAAACACTTCAAAACGTAATGATTTGCTAATGTGAGTCTAGATCCTGAAAATAATCTTCAATAACTTTGTTTAACAGTTATATTATTAGCAAAATTAATTCATCTAATTGTTACTTAAAGGCATAAGTTTTTTGTAGGATTGGTGTTTTTGACTAGAACTAACATTATGTATGCATGTGTCTTTCCTAATTTGTGTACGACTATATAATAGTAAAGTTAAGAATAATAAGAATGCACAAAGTGGCTCTACATTCTAGTCCTCAGTTTTACATGCACCTGCATGATAATCAGAAAAACAGGAATTCTGTGCTGAATTTGAAATGAAATTTTCATTTCAGCTTTATTAACATGCTTTGATTTTCTTTACATTTGCTTTATCTTTTTATTTCAGGAATATAATGTTTCCTAGCAGGCGTATTTAATGAAATATTAATAACATTAGAGACCTTTGAAAAGTTTGAAAGATTTTCAACATGTCTTTACATCAGAATTAATTTTTTCAATCTAAAGTTTCTTTGAAATTTTGTAACTTGAAATACTCATCAAGTAACTATTAATGGTTCATTATATAAGGAAAATTCATGCATATAATTTATTACATTGGAAGTCTGATTATAAAATCACAGTCATACAATTAAACAACAGTGTTCAGTCACAATTAAAATCAGGTTTTTAAAAATCCAGCACTTAAAAAGTTACTCCCAAATAAGTAACTGACCAATATTTGGTAATTTTTAAATTGCAGATTTGGAGGAAAAGAAACCCTGGACAAAACACCAGCTTTTAGAGATTTAGTATATTTTTTCTTTTCTCTGGGCCTATTCTCCCTTTTCCACATATGAAAACAAAGCCCAAAGGGGTTTTTTTCTGATTTTTGAACACTCTGAGTGTTCTAGTAAAAACTACATGTTAAGTTAAACCCAAAATTTTTCTCCAATATGAGGTGTGAGAAAATGAAGGCATCTCATAAACTTGTTTTTGCCTACTCAATAGGCATGTTCAAATACTATTCTGATTTGTAACAAGACTTTGGAACACATTTCATTGACTACCAGACTGTATGCATACAGACACACTCAGCATCATTTCCTATCAGTCTCAGAGCAAGAGCGTTTGTAAAAATTACTGGTATTACCTTGAACAACTGGAATATAGGAAGTATAAAGTATTTCCACAAATTAATCTCAGTGTCCTCATATGGTTATTTCTTGAAAAGATATCACAAGTCTGTCTCCTATAAATGGCTAATTGGCACCAATTTTAATTTATGGAAAGTAGGCACTAGAAGAGCTCCACATTCAAGTTAGCAAGAGAAACTCATTGTACCATAATGAAAGAGCAGTGGTGATTAACAAGGGTTATTTCTTTAAAAACTAAATTCATCCTAATGAATTAAATATTTGGTGTTTGCCTGGTACACATACCTTAGGTCTTCTCCAGGGTGCTTCCTTTAAATTTCAGTAGTATTCCCAGTTCCACTGGATCTACTATGTAATGTAAGCAGTGCTGTCTATACACATAATTATCAGCACCTGAGGAACACAGGCCCAAAAGCATTCTCTGGCTTTCTTTTGATAAATAAGATTGATGAAAAGAATGGCTCAGAACTGCCAGGTTTGGTTATGGTTTCTGAAGAATTAAATCAACATGAAAGAAGTCATGTTTTCAAACAGTATTGTTCTCTTTAGAATGATCCCCCAATTTATTGACTTGTACTCACTGGGTCCCAGGTTCAAATGCTGCTTCTGCTCATCAGTCACCACTTGTTGCTTGAACTAAACAACACATCTGTAATTTTCAACTTGAGTAGAATTAGCTCCCAAAATAAAAAGAAAAGTTTCATATAATTCTGACTGGCTTCTAAATTGGAAACACCTGTAAGAGTTGTATCTTTTCCTGACATAAATTAGTGACGGGGAGGTCATATAAGAGCTGCAGACAGAAAAATAAAATAGTACCATAAGTATTTCAAGTACCAAAACAAGATTGCTGCAACTGGGTAGGTATAAGAGAAAAGAATATGTGACCCCAGCCTGCTGACTTCCTATAATACCAAAATAGATGCTTGATACCTCTGTTGTGTTAACCAGAAAATGACTGCCTGAGCAAGATCAAATGTCTCATTAGCACTTATAATCGCTTCCATAAGATGAAAACAGATGAAAGAAAAAAGGATGAAATTCAAACAGTAGATGAAAAAAATGGATCTCTTTTGTTCCATGGTGTGCCTTCTCTCTCAGATGGGCCTCCCTCATAATTAACCTGAGTTCAGCAAAGTCATTATAAATCAAGTTCCAGAAAACCTGATCCCAGTTTTCACAGTGTTCATAAATACACTGTGGTTCTTTGTATAACCACCAGTAATTACAATATAGCATAAAATTTCTTCCTGAACCAAATTTTAATATTACTGTCCTCCAAACTGATGACAGCATGTTTTTTCTCCTCCATATCTCTATGTTTTCAATGTGATAAAAAATCTGCCTTAAAAATTAGAAAATTTTTCCAGAATTCTAGAAATCCACCTTGATTCCATCTTATCAGGGAAGTTATCACTTAATTTATTGTAGCCTATGGGCTGTGCTAGCCTATGAGATTGCAGTCGATGATGCATGAAGAATAATATTGATTCATATTACAGTTGCATACATTTGATACATGGCTAGACCTACCCACACACTGAATACATGAAGTAAGGGATAGCTACATGCAGTTGCTTGGCTACATTTAATGACTTCTGACATGTGTTCAGGAGCAGAATGCTAATAAGAATTTGCTTTTAAGAAGTGATGCTGAAGAGATGGAGGCTACTGCAGTCACTCTGCATAGTGCAACATGGTAAGGACCATCAGATTTCATCTTCCAGAAAAGATGACTGACAGACCAAAGCATATGCCAAGTGATGCTGGGTGATGTTATTTTTCCATGCTTGTGTTTCTCTTAACTATAACATCTAATATTTAGTGAGGAAGCCAATTCTGTGACATTACTTGCCAAAAAGTACAGGACTCAGAACAGTGTGCTGTTATGAGAGAAAGTAGTTGTAAGAATCCATAATTTCTTCCAGTTTAATTTGTTATGGTTTAGTAAAACACAGTATGTGTAGATGAATGTAGGTACTGGTTTTCTTTGTTGGTGCTTAGATTGCGGGTATTAGTTTCTATCCACAAACATAATTCAAATCTACTGACTTGACAATGTGAAAGTACTGTATATTTGGACCTAAGTGCATTAAGACCAAGAAAGATCAGAAACAGTTTGAATATTAGCATTTCCTTATAATTTTCCTGTCTTCCACTTAAAAAAAAAAAGTCCTCAAATATCTCTGATGGGAGGATCACAAGGAAGATTTATCAAAATCAAAATAAGTAATTTGCATTTACTGATAAGGCTAACATGTATGAAAAAGATGGATACCTTTCTTCACATTTTTTTCTTGGTGATGGTGGTGCTTACCTCCAGGTTCTCTAAGTCAGTATTGTTATAAATGATTTATGTAGAAAATGAACTGTCAAAGGGACTGCATAGCACCCTGCTGAAAAATTCTTTATGGTCCAGTGGGTAGATACTAACTTGTTGTTTCATACTATGAACTGACCATAAGAGGGTATCATCACAGGAAAGTTTGGTTTTGTCAGAGTTTTAAGAAGTGACTTGTAAATTATGAAAGTCATATTTACATGGCTACATTTATTTTGGTGACACCAGGCAAGCACTGTCTTCTAAAGTGGACCAAAATCAAAAGTTAATGATATGTAGGATAACTTGTGGTAGAGTGAAAGTGTATGAAAGTGACAGCATTTACTTCACTGAATAGTCACAATGTAAATCCAAAAATTACACATAATCTTACCTGGTCAGTATCATTTATCAGCAGTTGTGAAAAATCTCACACACTGATGAAAATGCTGCAGAAAAGGTACAACCGGTTCTGTGGAAGGTTAATGTTTTGCTGTTTCCCACTTGGATTTATTGCTTCTGATTGAAGGATGAATGTAATGCATGCTCTCCACAATAGGAATTTGTATTTTTGGTATATATACTATGTTTTTCATGCTGACTTAGAAATTTCTTCCATACAAGCGATGTGCTTACAGCAACTGCAAGGTCAGGCTGTAACTGCAATGACCAGGACTAAATTTAAGTGACAAAACTCTTGCCTCTGTTTTCCACAAAGAAGGAAATGTTGATTTTAAAAGTAATCTTCAGTTTATATCTCCCCTTCTCTCACCACTATTTGCAACTCTTCAGAATTTCTTATATCCACTTTCCTCCCATATATATAACAAATATGTTTTTGATATTGCATTTTCTGTACTTATAAAACAAAGTGGAATTAAAAAATACATGCTGATTATCAAATTTTTCTTTTACAATTGTCTTAAAGTTTTTCCTACCTCCATTTCCTGCCTTTAAAATCTTCTTCTTGATGAGAAATTGTATATGTATAATAACTAAATCAAGACAGAGATGACTATAAGGCATTAAACATGTATCAGTTTTGCCCTTTAGTTCCACCATCTGCTGTGATACGCACAGTGCACTACCAAAAGAAAAATATTTTCTGCTTTAGGCTTATTATAGAACTGACAAACTTAGATAAGAAAATAATAATTCTCTACATTGTCACTTTTGCAATTTCAACATTTACTATCAACTGCTTCTTAAATTCAGCTCATTAGAAAGCACACTGCCCAATCTACTGCACAAAAATACACATCAGCATTCAACCACTTTGGTTTGAAGTAAGGAACACAAAGGACTATCAAGATATACCTTGGGCTGTAAAACCAGGGTTATCAGGTTCATAGGAGACCTGAAGTCAATTACATTTGGAATTTTCTGCATCTTTCTTCAAATGCAGGAAATTAATGCAATTTCTTGAATCATGAAAATGTGTTAAATCTACAAAAGTAATAGAGATCCACACTTTGTATATGAGAAAAAAATTACATTTTCCTACAAAGAACCTATGGTCTCATTTTTATGGAGACAACACCTTAACAGAACTAGCAAGAAAAAAAATGACACTGATAAGTATGATAAAATATTACTACCATACTCTATTTTGGTACAACAGCAATTTATTACATACACATAAAGTTAACTTAGCCAGGAAGGCACATTTTTCAGAAGTTCAGGAAAACAAATTCAGTTTTATAAATAGTGCGATCATGAAGTCATTCAAAACAATGGACCTTTCTCTCAACTATAAAAAGCTTCGAGATACGTTTTCTAATGTATCTTTATAAAATCAGGTTAAAAATGGAAAAGGAAAAACCATTTTTATTAAACATATGCTATTCATACTGCTTCTTTTACCTTTACAGATATACTGTATGCATATGAAGATAAATTATAGTACACAGAGATGCACAGTGACCAAAAATAAATTATTATTAACATTTTTTATATACTTTGGTAAAAGCATTGGTGTGACTTTTTGCATGGTGACATTCTGGGATCTGTTTGGAATTCACCCTCACAAACTTTAGGAAATGCTGAAAAACATGTGGTTACTTGTCATCAAGTTTATACAACCTTGCCCTGCATGAGAACTGCAACTGCCCCCTCCATAATATAAACAAAATACGGAAGGGATACAGGGGTTCCCCTCCCCCTTTGCCAAATTAATATATTTCTGTGTCCTGTCCTGGCTCCGAGAGAAGGAAGTTGGGTTCAGTTGTCAGAGTGCCAACGCTGTGGCTCAGGAGAATAGAGCTCCATTGCCTGTTCTTGTGCTGATGTCCTGTGTGAACCTGGGTAGCTCACAGTTCCCTCCCTGCCACTGGAAAATGAGAATAGCACTGTCCTAAAGCCAGCTGTGGCACTGATAAATAAATACAAGGCTGCAAAATATCCAGATTATGTGAGGGGTGGGAGCACAGGCACAGCAATACAATTATTTCTGTTCTTCAGCTGGCTCACAGAAGTATTGCTGCACAACATACTTGGAATATACAAATACACTTTCTCTTTCAAATTATTCAGCACAGCTGAAGATGTCTGATTCTAACCATTTCAGCATTTTTCTTTTCAGAAAACTGAGAGTAACAAAGTCTGGGAGTTTGGGATTGTGGAATCACCACTTAACATTACCCATACATTTAACCATTGTTATTAGGCAATAAAGGTTACATCTCTTATTACTGGTATAGCCACAGATGTGACTATGTTAGAGTATCCTAAACCAAAATATTTTTTGATCTAGGGATTTGAGATATTTTTAAAATGTATAAGGGAATAGTAGTGGGAGGGTGGTGGTACTGTTATACTGTTCCAGGTGGAACTACTCTACTGAACTCAGTGATCCACCTTCCATTTTTGTGATTTTGTCTTTCCTTCCACACATTCTCATTTCAATTTATTAAAAACAATAATACCTGATTTAACTGAAACATATTCATTTAATTAAACTTGGAATACTGTTGAGAGTGGAAATACTCTTGAGAAGAGTACTAAATGTATTTCCTCAATTAGTTTATTACTTTGTGTGGGAACTTGCAAAAAAGGACAAAAAAAACCCTACCTAACAACCATTTGAAATGAAATCACTTAGTCTTCATGGAAAAGTATTTTCCTGTAAATATTTGATTCTCCATTTACCCACCACATGTCCAGTAAAAACAAGGGATGGAAAGTGGCCATTTCAGTGACCTTGTGTCCCTCCCTTAGAGGAAGACAGCTGACAGGTAGATATATGAACAGTTTGTTATTGCAGATTACAGATCTTGTGATTATCTCTGACTCAACTTCTGGGGTTTTATCTGGAATTCCTGTGCCAGGTCAACTTGTGTACAACTCCTTGTCTTTACCTTGTAGTGACCTTAGGTTAAAAATACACCTCACAATAATACATAACAGTTTCCAAAATTACTGTTTGAGTTTAAATAATGATGGCAAGCTCCAGACTTAGAATGATCCAAAAGATAAGTCTCAAAATGTAGACTCCAGTTTATCTGTGAAGATGTTATCATTATGAGTTTAGCTATACTTTTTTGGTTTAGTTGATGCAGTATATACAGTAGATAATTGCCATTCATTTTCTTAATGAATAAACCATATCAGTTTTATCATCTTGCAGCATATTATGTGATACTGCCAGATGGAATATTTTTTAAATATCTTGTTAGAATTTCTTGGGACTTATTTGATGAGGAAAGATAAGTATTTACATCTAAATCTCTTTTATATGTTTAGAATATATGTCTATATTCATTGTAAAATAAGCAAAATATAACTTATGAATGAGTGTCACTAATGTTTATAATGTAATCTAAGTTCATCTGGTAAATATTTTTGAGAGAGAGTGGCACACATTGGCGAATTTTGTCTAAATCTTTCTGCTCTTTCATCCAATATCAGGCTATATTTTCTTGCCTCCCCCAAATAAATTTCAAATTCTACTGATGTCATGTCCTTTGCTAATACTTTTAATACTTTTTGCTACATTAGGCCTCTTCAAATGCTTTATTGTTTTCTTCATCAATAGCAAAAAAAAAAAAAAAAAAAAAAGAAAAAAAAAGTGAACTTTTAATCTTTGAGAGCTATGGATGTCTCATTTTTGAACACATCCTAGTAACCTAGGATAAGGTCATCTCTGGCCTTTCTTACAGCAAAAATTAAATGCTTTTTATTCCTCTTCCCCATTATTCACTTCCTCCTGTAGATAGCATAGATGTTCTAGCAGAGATTTGCTGACATTTTGTTTCCTTCTCATTAATCTCCATCTTCTGAGCCTTCACTATAGCACACCTATCATTCTCAGGGTAGTGCTGCAGGACTTCTCCAATTTCCTGTGGAAATACCTTTCTAGCAAGATGCAGAAGCCAGGAGAGGATTGTGACAATGCACTATAAAGTGAACAATGCACACGTTACTGGAGGACTGAGGGAAGAACAGGGGTTCTGACCAGGACAAGGGTTCTGCTATTTTTGCTTCTGTCTCAACACAAGATTAGCCTCCCCTGCACGTAAACACAGGAAAACAGGACATCTTCTTCAAACTTGGACTCCAAACTGCAAGTTAGAGCAAAAACCTAAATTTGGGTGGTTGGCTGTGGCTCACTCCTGTGCCTGTGCTATCATTTGTTGTTTCTCAGTAGTACTGGCTCACTGGGATTTCCTCAAAGGTGCAAAAGTAGCAAGAAAATAAATAGATCTGAAAAACAATATATAGCACTTCATTACAGATTGAATTTATAATGCAGAAATATATATTTTTTAATTTTTTCCAGTTACAGTGGTATCAATCACTGGAAAGGCACAACCTTTCTAAGCAGGCTTGGATAAAATAAACACGAAGGAAATACATAAAGGGGTCTACTGCCTCGACAAAGGCATGTGGATGTAGCTGTTGAGTAGATCTCTATAATTTTAGATACTCTATGGTATCAACCTTGCTTCCAGCCACCACTCCAGAAGCAGTCAATATTCCCATTCATCTTGCAGCACATGTTCTGTCTCCACATGAATATCCCAGGTACCTCAGAACTTCTCAGATGACACCAGATGTTTGACTTAGACACTGGGGACCACCCTTCACACCTGCATGCTGCGAGCCTAATAAATAAATACACAACAAGCCCCTCTTACTGTGCAGGCAATGTATACCCAACTTCAGACTCAGTGCTTTTATGCTTCTCTGTTGGCATTTGATGAGGCCACTGTCAGAGAACAAAAGTATAATTCCCTCACTTCAAAGCTTTAGACCCTTCATCTTCTCAGGTTAGGAGCATACAGAGAAGGTGAGATCCATGCTCCTTAAACCAGCACTTCCCTTCATTGCTTCCTGTTTTCTCAGCTGCCAAAGAGGACTCATTTTTTACCTCCTCCCCACTTTTTCCATATGCCTGTGCATTACGCTATCTATAGAGTGACAAATTTGAAGTGCATACAAGGAAGCTCTTTCCCAGAAAAAGTAACAATAGATTAT
Organism: Passer domesticus; assembly: GCF_036417665.1. Classification (NCBI taxonomy): domain Eukaryota; kingdom Metazoa; phylum Chordata; class Aves; order Passeriformes; family Passeridae; genus Passer; species Passer domesticus. The sequence continues at coordinate 30,242,993 of NC_087479.1, forward strand.
AATCCAAACTGTTTAGAGAAAACACATTGCTAGATGACCCGGGAAGTTCACTGTTGTGAATGTGGCTCTAGAGTTTTTTTAATACCATACTTCACTAGAGATGTTAAAGTGCTGTAATGTCATTGATGTTGACATAAGTGGAAAAAAGAAAAATTAGCCTATGAAACAAGTTATCTGGTCTTTAATGGTGAATGATGGAAGGTTAAAGATGTTAAAATCATAGCTGATAATGGAAATCTGGAAAACAAAATAAGAGGCCTATGATCTATGGCTTTTAGGCACATAGGAAAATAAATCTCTGGCTTGAAAGGTAACCCCTTTACATTTTGCAAGGGAAGGTGCTTATAGTTGGACATTTTGTATTTCCACTCAGCAGGCCAACATGCTGGCATACAGTGGCTGAATCAGAAATAAGGATTCACTGTCTAACCGAAATGTACTGCTCAACATAAGGATCCTTGGTTCTGCTCATGTTACAAATTTCTTTCAAGCTTATTTGTTACATCTGTGGAAACACTAGCCTATTGTGTCAATAATATTAGTCTAATGATGGAAGGAAAAAATAGAACAATTATCAGGAAAATAAACATTTACAAAACAACGGCTACAGGGAAGGAAATAAAACATGTAAATAATGATTATGTAATATCTTCCATTTGACAGTCTGAGTAACTGCTCTTCCTTCACTCATAAAATGTTCTCTCCAGTTTTGTTCCTTCATGCAAAATATCCTAACAGCCTGTTTATGGAAGAAATAATTCAGCTTACATAGTAACTGCCAGCTTCTTCTAAAAAGTGTCTATAATGCACATATTTGCATAACTCTACATGTTTTCAGGTGCAAAATATTATGGCTTCTGAATCAAAACACCACCTGACAAATGCTTAGGACTATCCTTACCCAAGAAATATCTTCCCTGAGGTTGAAATAAAAGCAAAATGGGATGAGTTTATAAATTGAAGCATGACACATACACATTTTAAAAAATAATCTGTAACAAATAAAAGTGAAAATAAAAAATTAGGACATTTTCTTATTGACATAACTTTTACTGTCATAATTCCAAAATGCCTCATTGAACTGAGGACCCTGTTGCTGCAGATAATATGCAGATGAAGTAGGAAGCAGACATATCTCATGTCTGCTTAAGCAAAGCAGGCTGTACAGAAATAGCTGCATGGAGGCATTAAGTACCTTACCAGCATGACAGTGAAAGAGTAAACTTGAACTGGTGAGTTACTTGATGAGAATACTGAAGTTTGAAATCCTTAGACCTAGCTAGATATCTGCTTTTGCTGTCCATTCAATAATTTTCTCTGCTTTTATCTATTCCGCTCATACAGCACACACCAACATGGAAAACAATGGCTCCATTCTGGTCAACAGTAAAATGAAATATTTTTTCTGTAAAAAGAAAAAAGAAATTTAAAAATTGCCATACAAGTAAAATAAATATTTCCCCAAGGGATGTGGTTCTTTATCGTTGTATCTGTTCATTCAAAGTCACCATTAAGGTTATAAAATTGTCAACTCACTTTTGTCAAGATTTGCAAATGAAAGATTAACAGTGTGAGTGCCCAGACCCTTTCACAGAGAGTCTTCTCAGTACACAACTGGGTAAAAGACTAATGATTGGAAGATACTAAACACCTGCTTCTGGAAAACCTTATTCAAGACAAGGCAAGATCTAACACCTTTCAAATAATTTCTTAAATCTTATTGAAGCTACATCTCTAAATTTAACACAAATCACAAAACAGAAGTTTAAAATTCTGATTGTATAAGAGCAATAGATGCTTAAAAAAGTCACATAAAAACTACTTTTCACACACTAAATTTAACTAAGTTCAGAAAATCTGGAGTGGTTCCTCTCCAGTGATACAATGTGTGTTATGTTACTTTATTAATCACTCTTCTTTTGCCAACATCATCCCTAGGACATTATACCCCCCATATTCTTAAACAGGTGAGGGAGACTAATTGCACAATGTACGTGGTAGCTAACAAAATAATTCATCAATTGCCTAAGGAAAAACAGACTTAAATAGATGGTATGTAACAAAGAAAGACAGTTGACAAAATATGGATTTTGAAAGCATCCATTAATCAAATAAATGCAAATATTTGGTTAGAAAATTGTCTTTCATGGATCAAAAAGAGTGAGCAATATTGTCAAACAACACAAGTTGAGCATTTGGCTTGACATCAAAACAATTACTGAGAAACAGTCAGCATAGTCTTTATTTGTATTCGGGGCACCTTCTTTTTTCAGGAGTCCCATTCCTGTTTTAGGACCATCCAGGGAGTCAGGTGCAGTGCAAAGGAAATAGGAATAGTTCAGTCTGCTTCTTGCTATCGTAGCTGGTATTTGGTGTGCCATTACCTTATGCTAGGAAAAACAAATCAAAACGGGACATTTTGCCAGCATATGATTTCATAGTTAAAGGAATAGCTAACAGTTGTAAGATGTACGTCAGCTCTGCTTGCTCGTACTACAGATGTATCCATGCTTTCAGTCATATTATGTTCTCTTTTTTTTTTTTTTTTTTTAATACTGTAATTGGTATAGATGTCCCAATGGTCAGGATTCCCTGTGCCAGCAAATTCTAGAAGATATTCTTAAAATAAATACATAATGAATGACAAGTGGCAATAGAAATCCATATGCTACCCAGAGGATAATATAGCAGTGTTTGCTGAACAGCCTCCATGCTCCGTTATGGCAGAGATTAGATGGAACTAGAATTTAATCTGCCTGGCAGCAATCACAAATGAGGGATTCAGCAAAAATTTGGCTGTTCAAAATAGAGAATTATGCTTACACATGTGTGTATACTCAGTGGAAAAAAGGAATTTACAGTATGTAATATATATGCTTTAAAAATTAGTGATTCATTAAAATGTATTGCAGTCTTTCGCCCCCTCCCTCAATTTCTTCATTTTAGCTGGCATTCCTTCTGTATAAAACTATTAGAAAACTTGTGAACAACCTCTATTTTTTATATTTTGTCTTTCTGAGAATATCTTTACGTCAAAATGCTTCCAATGAAAGTTCCACAAGATAGTTACATAATCCACATACATAAAGCTTGATTTTAACAAACCTGAAATATATGTAAGGTGTTTTAAGTGTTTCTGCTTTTTTGATTCATTATGCTACAAAAGTTAAGTATTTTGAAGTAGAAACTTAATAAAAGTTTCTAAACTTAAAAAAAAAGGTTGTTAATACAAATTTAGATGGATAAAACAAAATACAAGGTCCAAAACTTAAAAAAAAAATTTGAAAGCAAATTCTTACCATTTCTTTAAAATTTGGGCCTTGTTTTACAATACATAAAATATAAGCTTGATACAACTATTGAAGGTTGCTTTAAAAAAAGGTGGGTTTTAATTTAGGTCCTTATTTCACTCTCTGTTTTGTTATTTATTGTTATGTCTTTCAATTGAGCAAATAAAATTTAAATCACGTAATCATATATTCTTTGCTCTCACTGGCAGTAGGGAAACAGGACTATGTTTTGTAGGCTCTTATTTTTTCTTACACGTCACTGAATGAATGTGCTGTTGTTTAGAATAGAATAGAATAGAATAGAATAGAATAGAATAGAATAGAATAGAATAGAATAGGTCTTTCTTCAGTTGGAAGGGACTTACAACAATTATCTATTCCAGCTAACTGACCACTTCAGGGCTGACCAAGTTGGACCATGTTAAGGGCATTGTCCAAATGTCTCGGAAATACTGACTGGCCTCGGGGACCAGCTGCCTTTCCAGGAAGCCTGTTCTAGTGTTTGACTGCTCTCTTGGTAAAGAAATGCTTCCTAATGTCCAGTCTGAACATCTCCTGGTGTAGCTTTGAACCATTCCACATATCCTCTCACTTGATACCAGGAAGAAGGGATCAGCGTTGCCCTCTCCACATTCCCTGTCTTCAGGGCTGTCCTCCAGACACTCCTCTCCACATTTATACTTGTGCCCAGAATTACTCTGTGTTAGGTACAGAATCCAGCACTTGGACTTGTTTAATTTCATACCATTAATAATTTCCCAGTGATTTAATCTGTCTAGATCCCTCTGTAGGGCTTCCTGTCCCTTAAGAGAGTCAGCCTCACATCTCAGTTTGGTATCATCAGCAAAATTCCTAAGAGTGCATTCAACTTCTGCATCCAGACCATTGATAAATATATTGACCAAGATTGGCCCTATAATTGACCCCTGAGGAACACCTGTGGTGACCAGTCACCACTTATATGTAACCCCACTCACTAGAACGTTTTCAGCCCAACTGTTCAGCCAGCATACCACAAACCTACTCATCCCACAGCTGGACAACTTATCCAGAAGGGACAGTTGTGTAAGAGGCTGTATCAGGCTCTATCAAAAGCCTTACTGAAGTCCAGAAAAACTACATTCACCACCTTGCCTTTATCAACTGGGCAGGTGACCTTATTATAAAAGGATATCAGATTAGTTAAACAGGAGTTACTTTTGTGAACCCATGCTCTCTCTGCCTGATAACTGCATAGTTCTTTAAATGCATTTCCATACCACCCAGTATAACCTTCATAATTTTCCCAGTGACTGAGGTTAGACTAACATGTCTGCAGTTTCCCAGGTCTTCTCTCACATCCTTTTTGTAAATTGGAATAACACTGGCTAGCTTCCAGTCAGCAGGGACATTCCCAGACTCCCAAGATATTTCGGTAGATGATCAAGATGGGTGCTGCTGTAACATCTGCTAACTCGTTCACTACTCTATGATGTATGTCATAAGGACATGTGAACATTCAGCTGATGGAATCAAAGAATCATAGAATCATAGAATGGTTTGAGCTGGAAGGGATCTTAAGGATCATTTAATTCCAATCCTTCTGCCATGGGCAGGGACACCTTCCCCTAGCACAGGTTGCTCAGAGTCCAGCCTGGCCCTGAACAATTCTGGAATGGGCCATCCACAGCTTCTCTGGGCAACCTGTTCCAGTGTCTCACCTCTTTCACAGTAAAGAACATCTCCCTAGTTTCTAATATAAAACCATTCTTCAGTTTAAGGTCATTACCCCTCAGCCTATCACTAAATGGCCTTGTTAAATGTGCCTCTCCAATTTTATTATAAACCCCCTTTAGAAAGTGCTGTAAGGTCTCCCCAGAGCATTCTCTTTTCCAGGCTGAATAGCCCCAACTCTCTCAGCCTGTCTTCACAGGAGAGGTGCTCCAGCCCTGTGATCATCATTCTATGAACTATTAGAATTTAACAGCAAAAGATAATATTTTTTCATTCACGAAGATGATGAAACATGAACTATATCCAGAAAAATTTAAAAAAATCTCCTTGTGTAGATGAAATTGGAGAAAAACAAAAACTCTCTGAAAATTATATCTAGATTTTTTTAAACCTATTTCTTCACTACTGTTTTCATCTACAACCCTAAGAACTCTGTAAGTTTCTGTTGTTTCTGGATTTTTAATACCATGAGCATTTATAAAGGTGTGTGGTGTACCATTTTGGCCTTGTATCAGCTTTTGTCAAACATGCAACTGGAGAATCTCTACATTCCATTTGTTAAAAAAAAAAAAGGTATTTATTATTAACATAAAGAACCAACACTAGCTCATTAAAAGAACTAGTTAAAACCATACACAGACTCATTAGCCTAAGCTCAGTTCCTGTAAAAACATTCAGGACAAAACAAATTGGAGGAGAGGCCTGCCTTAAACTCTTAATGTGTGGAAGAGTAAAATAATTTTTAGATTACCCCACAGATTAAATGAAGTTTCATATTAACTCTATCTATAAATTACAGTTTATTAAAAGACAGAACTGGAACTACATCTGCAGAGAGTAGAAGAGCCTTTTCTTCTTCATAGAAGGCCAAAATAAGGCCAAAATAATTGTAGGAATTGGAGCTCCAGCAATAGGCATGGGTGCTCAGCCCAAAATAGGTGTTTTCATGTGGCTTATTCTCCCACTGACCACTATTTCTGTAAAACTACAGAAGCAAGTCAATGAAAACATCCAGCACAAGAAAGCAGAAATGGCCAAAGCAGGTAATTTTTCTTTGGCTAAAAATATGGTTAGATGTTTAGTTCTAACTTGTCCTTCCATCATAGTGGTTTCATCTCAGCTGTTCTTGACACCGATATCAGTCACCCTTTTCTCCATTTCTGCACCTGTCTAGTCCCCCAAACAGAGCTGCAGGAGCAATTTGGTGATGGGAAGAAAGTGTGCAGCCATGAGGCTGTTTTCCAGTGTCATCATCAAAGGTATTCACCATGCTGCAAAGTGCCAAGATTACCATCACCATGTGAGACGTAACCCACCAATAAACATACTGACCCTTCCCTCCTTGCTTTCAGCAAGAAATTGTGGAGCTAATGCAACGTTTGCTGCCATCACATTGTTCACGCTACTGTTTTATGTTATGTCTCGTCATTCACCCTGTTGATTCAGATTATAAACTCTCCAGAGGTAGGACCATCTGGTATTCTCTGTTTGTAAAGAGCCTAGCAAATAAGATCTTGTTCTGGGCTGGCACATACAATCTTAAAAAAAACCCCAATAATAAATAGTTTCACCTCACCAGTCAATTTCTTTTTTAATTGCCAGTGGACACTTTGCTGTAATATAGATATTCAAAACAAAAGGGAAAATAAAAATACAAGATGAGGAACAAATTCAGATTATCCTAGTCACCTTTTATCCCATGAAGTCTCCTGTTTTCTATTTACACAATAAATAACAGTTTTAATACACTGGTTGGATTAAATCAGATATGAGATTATTTCCTCCGTCTTTTACATACAGAGGTGAAGATATAACTAAAACCCATAGAATCCACACTAAAAAGTAGAGTTGTGAGTAATCAATTACATCATAAGGTTAGACAATAATATAATTTTGCTAATTACAGCTTCGGGCCGATTTTTCAGTGCAGCGGACAACAGCGTGTGTTTATTCCCCATAATAACAGTAATAGGATACATCATTAACCCTACTTTACTCTTTCTTAATTTTTATAATACCAATAACAAAGATCATTAACCTCTGTTCTGTTTAACATCTAATCAGCCATTTTAGTTAAATAAATATAATATGAAACATTAAACATCACTTTGTTTAGCTAGATTTCCTCTCAGGAGGGGAAATTCTCCTAATGTTATATTAATACCAGTTGACTCAACATGTGTTAAAACACTGGGGGGAACATGTTAAAAGATCCATTGCAACACTCAGTGTTTAAATGAAATATGTTTATTCATAATTATTTGATAAATATTTTTGTAACAAAAGAGCAACTTTTCCATTAAAACCTATATTGAATATATTTAATAAATTTTCCTCTTGGTCAATTTGTTATGTTCTGGAATTCTAATATCACTTAGATTCAGGTATTTATAGATATAATGTTTTTGTTCAATCCTATAAATATCCTTTCATTACAAAGGTAAGTATAAAGTCTACCTCTGATAGTAAAGGTAAGCCAAATTAAGAAGGGGAAAAATAATATATTTTTCCTGAGGAGAGTCCATTTTACATAAATGTCCCAAGGTGCAACATAATAATACAAGTAAAACCATATAACCAATATTTTGAATCACCATGTCTAATGACTTAAAAAAGATAAAAGAGGGAAATGGTGATATATTGATAAGCAAGGGATATGGTTTTGAATTTCAAGCTTGGATATTGAAATATATTTGTTTACATAGGTGTAAGGGTAACATTAAATAAGGCCTGAGTTTTTTAGGTGAGTAACCATAACAAGGTAGTAGGGGGATGTAAGCCAAAACAGGGATGAAATTATATAATTTTGAAAATTACAAAAAAACTTTTTGGAAATTACTAAAAAAGGTAAAAGTGGTTTTGAATATTGGTGTTGAAACTGGTGGACCCCAAGTCTTTTCTTGTATTTATTTATGTATGAGCATTGGAAGCCAAGATCATCTTTTAGAGTGATGTCATGTACAGATCGATAATCAGTTGATTTGAAGAGAGCATCTGTGAAGCCTACACATTTAATATAAGGGTTATGGGATATTACTTATTTAGAAGTGATCCAACAGGAATACATAACCATTCATCATTTTAAGGCCATAGAGAGTTCCCAAATGCTCAGATCTATGGGAACATGTTGATGTTAAAATCCTATTTGATTTTTGATGAATATCTATTGGGTCTGTATGCGGTACCTCTCTGCCTTAAATTAGATATATTGATTTTTTTCACACTTCTGCAGAACTTCTGTAGTATTTATTCCATATTAGGCACCAACAGTCCACTTCACCACAAATTAAGCATTCAGAAAATAAAAAATTGTTATAAGCCACAATTACAGCAGAATAAAAAAGGGCATAATGAAGTACAAACCTCCATTTTGAGCTTCTTTCTGCTACATTTAAGAATGCTAAAGGCAGAGCCTAAGTTTAAGCTGTGAATCACAAAATAAGCATTTGCCTGTTTGTCGACATTTCTTGAATTTAATGAGACTCAAAACTAATGTCAGTCTAACTTTTAAATACTTGCATTGTAAGTCATGTATATTCTGAACAGTTTATCAAGTAAGACTTTAGATTAGGAAGGACGACATTTTCAATTATATCAACATAAGAAGACACTGCTTTAATTACGTCACAAATGTTTACACTGCTAATAACCTTATGAGAAAGGAAATAGAAGAAAGACATTAACTCAAAGATACTATTTAGTTCAAGATGCCATTTAAGAACACCATTCAGCTGCCAGTGAGGGAGAGTTCTTTCCAAGATGGTACTGATTTATCCTTAGATTTGGTTAAAAATTTCCTCTCCCTTTACTGCAATTCTTTAGTCCAAAATGTTTTTCCAAGCAAGCATGAAAACTGAGTTCTTACTTTCACCAGACAATTTAAAATACACATAACATTCCTCAAAATTGCCATGAAAAGTACACTTAAGTGATGCATTTAGAAAGAATGAGGAATTAGAACTTTCTGTATATTTCTAAAACTAGGGAGACATGGTTAATGCATATTTTTCCTGTGAATGAGATTCCCTTAACTGTAGATTATCTTTTTTTGCAAGGGAAAGGGACATAACAGTTTTTCTCCAGCCCTACCATTTGATTCCTAATTATTCTAAACACTGTTGAAGGGAAGAATAATTGATCTTCTCTTACTTTATTTACAACACAATTTTACCCACAACTTACAACTTATGTAAGCAGACAACCGACTTAGAAGTCATCACGTCTAGAAGATCATTATACACAATGACTGTAGCAAGCCAAACACAAGCTGCTTTCCAAGATTCTAATGGTTCTTAGTTTTCTTAATTTTAATGGAATTTCATACAAATCCTAGGAGATAACTTTATGCAGAGTCATGACTCTATGCTAATCATTTTCCATTCTCCCACTAATCCACACAGCTACTACACTACACTGGAAAAAACATCAAGCTACAGTTAAGCTAAGGGACGGTTGTGTATCTGTCTCCTCACCCTCCTTTTTATTTCTTAAAAGAATAATGGTTGCAACCCCCACCTTCAACTGGACAGTTTTTCTTGTTGGTTTGAACTTTGTGAACAGCTTGTGAGAAAAATACTGAGTAGTGTTTTATTATAGGTTTAGCTAAAGGAAATAAAATTATAGGAATAGGAGGAATACAGGAACAAGACTTTCTACTCGATAAAATAAAAAGGTAAAGTAAACGTCAAATGTTTTTAATAAGAAATTAAATATTAATCAAGCATTCTGGGTTTAGTTGGTGGGTTGGATTTTTTCTGGTTTTTTGTTTGTTGATAACAGCATTCTTCTGTAACACCATACTCCCTCACCTTTGTATTACACAAGAAGATTATGAACACCAGTCTGATAGAAGAGTGGTTTAGAATGTATTTCAATGTTTATAACCTATTTCAAAGAAATAAGAAAGGATTAAGACCTGGCTGTGATTTAATACAACCCCAAGCTCTATCAATCGTTGCGCACCATTCATGTGAAAAACCAAAAGGCAATAAAGTCTTTACAACTGGTATCATTTAATTAATCTCTGTCTCTTGTAAAAATACCTGTTGCAAGAAGTATTCTGAAAAGTGGAACTCATGAATAAAAGGAAATTCTAAGGGTTCTTTGGACTTTAGTGTTTTCAAAACCTGATAATTCAATGTAGACATTACATATGCATAAAATAGAAGATCTTTTCAATCAAAAAAACCACCAGAAAATTAAAAGCATTATGTAATCCACATTTTATAAATGAAAATGTAAACCACCAAATTTTATAACAAAATAATTTTTATAGCAATTTGATTTATTATCTTTGCTTAAAATCACACTTAAAAATTAAGTTGTACATTAAATTATGCAATACATCCCCAAAAAACACAATGAACACAATCTGTCTAAATGGCTCTCAGAATGAACAGTACTCACTGGTTTAGGTAACAAATGGGTATACATATCTCTGCACTTGCAAGCAGTTCACATTTTTGCTTTATCCTGGATAACTATTTGGATCAGTTCTCTCTAGGAAAAAAAGACAGTAAAGTGGGTATGCCTACACATCAAGTGCAATTTGCTTTGTTTACACACAGCCATCTGTCCTGTAGTGGAGACATACATACAGCATTTAGACTATTTTTTAACAAGAATTATAGGATGACATAAATGGCCAGTTTCTCAAGGGCCAGTCTCAACATCAAGGTCAATCCCAAAGCTTACATGATTCTCTCTGTAGTAGTGCAAAAACTTGCAAGTACATTCATTTCTTCTCAGCCCTGTTTGCCCAATTATTTTAAAAAGATGTGTAGCAACCACAAAATATAATTTATCCTATCTGAGAAGTCCACTTAGGCATCAAGTGTGCTTCTCTATGTACACTGCTCCACTCAGCCATGCTCTTTGTAAAGAATGCCTATTTCTGCTTCTACATTTTCATTCATTAACCTGGATGTGCCTTTTACACATACAACAAAAATGACAAGCAGATGCAATTGGATTTCCCACATAGCATCACACCAGTAGTCCTGGTTCCCAAAATAAGGGCAGATGAAAAGCAAGCAGCACCTCTGCATGATTTTTCTATTGTAGACTAAAATACAATATACTGAGAAGAAAACTATCTACATCAATTATTATAGAAAATTCATAGAAGAACTATTATGCAGCATCAGTATTTTGTGTTTATTTTAATGGGTATATGTTTCATATTTAGCAGTAACTTTAAAAAATTAAAAATCAGCTCTGTTGTTAAGTGATTGCTACTTCATGACGAGAGGAAAGAAATGAAGGTGGACACAAATGGGGCAGTGACAGAAGGTGCACTAAACACCACTACCAGCAACTGCTGAAATAACTTTGTACCAATGGCAGGAGTAGAGTTTTAGGGTTTATTGCAAGCACTATTACTATTATCATTCAATGGAAGAATATGAGCTAAAGAAATCATGGACTCTAAATCCATGAAAATACTATAAACCTAGCTGCCTATTTACACAGAAGAAATACAATACTTCTTGAACCCTTTTTTTCAGTTTGTGTAAGAGCATAGGTATGTAATCAGGTGTTTTTAATGTGATACATTGTTTTATTTTCTTACTCTCTTTTTATATTTTTAGCTTAGTTACTTGTGCATTTGACCTGATCAAGGTTTAGTATCTTCTTTGTGGGTGATAAATCCCTTTCTATCTATTTCACTAAGGACAACTCTCATGTATACCTTAGGAAGGATCACTTTCCATAGCTGAGTAGGGAATTATTCATTTTCTTCCAAAAATCTATGAAGATTTACAAATCTTCCATATAATTCAATCGTTTTCTACTGTTTAATTTTTTTAATCTCCACATAAAAAACTGTGTGTTTTGACATTGATTTTTTATGGTAGGTTATAAGTTTAATGGATAATACTAATCCTTCAGCTAAACTGGCCTCACATCTCTGCCCTTTAAGAAAGAAAACAGTCCATAATTTGCAGTGTCTTCTCAAGTGAAGACATCCTATTTTTAATTTTAGTAATGCATATGGAGTAAAGTAGGGAGTCCATTGTCTATTTTGCCTATGGAAGCTTACTGTATTTGTTGCAGCCTTAATTTTGTCAGTATGCGAGTTAATATACAATAATTTTCTTTACATTTCCTATTTACTTCATCACAGTTGTATTCCTATCTTGAACAGATTGCAGATGGTTATGATGCATTTTATAGTACTGAAATTTTTCTTCAAATTCATAAACTTGGAAAATTACTGTTAGGTTGACCTATAAATTGAAAACTCTTACTACATTCCTCTGGGCAAATTTACTATGGTCTCTCCAGAAGTTATTTTACTTGGTGGGAGGAGTTTTTAAGCAGTGCAGGAAACCTACATCGGGATTACTATATTGAAATGTCCTAAAGAGAGATTGGAATATTTTATAAATTATTTTCTTATTATTTTAAATTTATTTTTATTTTCAATTTTATGAATAATAATTGATATAATGACATAAGATGAATTTCCCAGAAATTGTATGGCTTTGCTTAAAGTTCTCCATCAGTGACCTGCATTAATTCTGTACTGCTGAACAATGTAGACAGAGATTGCGATCTACCTTATCATTGTATCCAGAAGTAAAGTGTCCACAAATAAAAATGTTTCTAAATAAATAAGACATTATAGATGTTAAAAATGAAGATGTGACAAATAAAAATATTTCTCTGCTCTTGGTAGGAAAGCAAACACAAATAACTCGCAGTCACATAGATAGTAAATCTTGTTTAGGAAAGACAAACTGAGATGAAAGTATATAAATCCAAGGGCTTGAAGTTATGAAAGAATGTTCTTAAAAATATCACTGCAGATCAAATTTTCCTCTAATTCTTAAAGTTAGTTGATTGTTTCATATCACAGAAGAAAATATTTCATTACTTAGCATTTCCCTCCCTACTATTTTTATTATCATTCTGGTCCTGAAATAACAGATAAGCAATAGTCAATTAACAATAGTTCACAAAGAGTTCTTTCAAATCTTGGGCAAAGTCTATAAATAGACACAAATAACAGAAAAAGCTCCTTCTTTTTCTTTGAAATGCTGTACATAATGACCTAAATAGCACATGTGGAAGTAATTTCAGCATTTTATACTTGTAGCTCTTTATAGATGCGCCCTTTGGGCGCGATCCAGCAAAGCTTTGCACATATGCTTAAGTTTATGCATTTTGAGTAGTCCCAAGGCTTTTGTTTGTACTGTTTGTACAAATGCCACATGATTGTTCTCTTTCATGTAATACCTTTAAGAAAAAAAAAAAGAGAAGGAAAGAAAGGAAAAATGCTCCCTTAATCTTGGTCCATACTTGGTCCAGTTTGAAACCTCTGACACTCATAGCCACCCAAGTTATTATAAAATTTTGGGGATGTTAAGAAAAAAGGCGGAGCTGTTTTATGTCTAATTATGGGAAAAATCAGACTTGATTTTGATGAATTTTCTGGGTCTCATTCAAATGAATTTAATTAACTGCAGTATTTACCTAGCAATTTTATGAGAACAGACATCATGTGAGATTTCTTATGCTCTTTGGGCCAGCGTATGTACAAGAACGCAAGACCAGCACTTTAAATTTTACCTTGGCCCTTGACTCAGAGAACCAAATACAACTAGGAAGTGCAGAGGAACAAGAAAATAGGAAATATTTTTTGAAGCCTTTGACAAGTTCACTTCTGCTTTAGTTTGAATTCTGGGCACTAATTCAGGTTATCTCTTATTTTAGTCAAATCTGGAGGCCAAACCTTCTCTGGTTTTGCTCAACCTCTGCCCTTTCTTCCTGTCCCACAGTCCCCAGTTCACACGCTACCTGTGAATCTATTTTGACAGCTGTATTTTTCCAACAGGAAAATACTTTACACATCTGTGGTAATTTCAGACTCAGAACATGCAGCTCCCTCTCTTACCTCAATATGCCTCCCCTTTTATTCAGTTATGCATGTGCAGGCTCAGCCTAGCACGCAGCAGATAATCTCATCAGCATTAAAACACAGTGAAGACAAACAGTGTATCTAATTATTTTCGTATATTGCCTAAACTTGTAATATATTGCCTTGGGTGCATCTTGGAGTCAGGGAAAGGAAGTCAAAAAAACAGGTTTTTCCTCTTGGAAATATCTTCCAAAGGTTTTAGACAGCTTTTGGTGTAAAGTAAAAAGATGTTATTGCAAAAGTGGTGGGAAATGAACAGTGATTTTAATTTACTTTCATGTTGTTTCCCCACTAAGTTCAATCTAAGGTGAAACATCGTGTTGATGTCAAATTTTGCTTCAAGCAAAACAATAGAAGAGCTCTAAAATTAATGTAGGTGTCCAGTCAGAGGCCTTATACAGCCATTAACGGCAGTACCAGCTTGAGATAATGCATTATAAGCATGAAAAATTCAACAGTCATTCTGTGTTCTGATCTCTCTCCCTTTTTCTTACTTTGTTTCCTACAGAATCTGTGGCACATTCCCAAACTGGTCTTTCTGCTAGTTTACCCCAAAGAAATGCACTGGATCTGGATCATTATGACTAATGAAATTGCTGAGAAGTGATTTTTTTTTGTCAAAATATAATGCCACTCTAGAACTTTCACCATATATTAGGACTCTGTAACAAGGGCTTATGGTTGCCTGAGGCATAACTTTGATTCAGCTTCACTCCATCTTTAGCCACCCAGTTCAATGCACTACTGTAAGATGAGCTGAATACTGAAATTCATTGCAGCTGGGAGATGAATGATATTTTATAGCTATATACTGTAAAATTGTTGGGTCTTTTGTTATCATCTATTGACTTTCAAAAAAAGTGAAAAAGCTCTCTGAGCCCATTTAGAGCATAAAACCAAATTATAACAGCATTAAAGCACAGAGTGCTGTGTTAAAATGAGCTGTTGTGCACACTGTTCTCCAAATTCCACCGTAAATTTGCAACCCACAGGTTGTGGCTTAAAATTCCAACCTGTAGACGCAATTACTGTTGGCCAGTATGTTTTTTATGTGACAAATCACTTGGCTGACTTAAAAATCAGATCTTATAGTCTCCAGAGGACAAGATGCTCTTATCTGTGAGCTTTAGGCTCTTGGATATTTCACATACAGCTTTTAAAAAAGAAAACACCTGAGGTGTATTGATGCTTCATGTAATGAAATCTTTCATAAGAGCAAAAAAAGAATGTGACTCTTTTGTTACGGACACAGGTGTACATAAAAACATTTAATTTCAAGTCAATAGGTTTGCCTTACATTAGCATTTACTGGACTAAAGACAGGAATAATTTGGTTTCCCTGAATGTGTTCTTATCATTATCAATTCCTGCACCCTGACAATAAGATTTCCATAAATTTAAGATTAACTATTATTTTCTCACCTATAAATAAATATATATAATCATCTTAAAAATCAATGAAGGGAAAACCATCAAATCCATTAACCTGACTAAGAATTCCTTCAGGCCAATAATATGAACTGCACTGCACTGGATCTTTCATTTTATTGAGCTATATCTCTTTGTATGGCAACCAGTAGGGAAAAAAAAATCAAATCTAAAATCAAAGACTAAGGCGTTTTGTTCTGGAAACCAGTGAGGTAAGGATTGAATATTTTTTTTATGCCTGGAGTTAATTTTTTTCACCTTAATTTGCAAGCAGACATAATAAAAAAAAGATATTGCCCCTGGAAGGAAGCAACTTTATTACCATTCCAACTATTTTCTGTACTTTTTATCACTTCTAAATCCTTTGTTTTTGAATTCACCTCCATAACCTTGCAACAGTAAACACGTTTACTTGTCTTTGCTGACTGTCAACCAATACCATCTGCTCTTTGGAGCCTTAAAAATAGTAACACATATATGGGTCACAACTGTATTCTCCAGATAACCATGTAGTAGATCCAGGTGATTAATTTTTCCACAACCTTTATCTTACCCAGGGGCAGACTTTTGCTATGTCTTTCCCTAGTGTATGTCTCTCATAAAATGTGAAATTAACAAAAAATGCAATCTTACCAAAAATAAGTATTTCATCGAGGACCCATGTCAACTAACAGAAGGGGTTGTTAGTCAGCTGCCTTGTTTGAACTTGATCCAAAGGCATTTCTACTCTCTTTCATAAACAGAAGTGGTTCAAGCCATAAAACTGTGAAACTGGGACAAATCAACAGGGGGCTTTTTTCCTGTACAAGAAACGAAAAATAGTGGCATTAGCTGCTGCTTTCAGGATGTTTTGGCAGTGTTGCTTCTCTTAAATACCACTTTTTTGGTCTGTGTGTTGGTGTTCTGCTTATACTGTTTCTCATGACACGCACATTCAAGCTTTTAAATCCCTGAACATTCAGGACAGTTTGATGAGCTAATTGACGAGATCATATGATATGATATGATATATGATATATTATATGCCACAGTGATCTATTTCAAACTCAGATTAGATGGAAAACACCAATGTTAAAAAGTCTAGTAAAATTATCTAAGCAAGCACTGATTTCCTCTTTGACTTTGTATGCATAATTTACATGGACATATGCACAACCATAATCCCTTAAATATTCTTTTAAAGACATAGCAGAAAATATTTGCTTAATAATAAAAGGAATCCTAATTTTCTTCTGTTCTTATCATTTCATGTGTCACAGAGGTCTTGTTTATAGCACACTGTCCAAGTTCTACTTTAAAGACAGAATTACTTATTTTTATATTAAGTTATTCCCATAACCTCAAATTATTTTCTTATAAGAGAAAGTAATTTATTTCTATATGAATATATCTGGTTTGGCATCCATAATTCTGCAGGACAAAGTTGTATAAAGGTTTGATTGCACCAATAAAATCCTTTAAACACAATCTATTTGTCAACTGGGGTGAAGACTGGATCCAGCCACACTCAGACTCTTCTCTGAGAAGGACTTCAGAAAGCAAGGGGTTCCTTTCTGCACCTCCTGACTCAACGGGAGGGATTCACTAAGAAACTTATCTCAAGATGCCGCTCTGCACACAACAAAGTGAGAATAACCTATTTAGGAAATAGATTTTAATATGATTTTAGTATTGATTCTTTCAAATGCTTACACTTTTTTTCAAATTAAAGTTCTACTGTCTAAAAATGATTAAATCATAGCAAGGGAAAGGTAAGCTGGGAATTTGAACTGCCATACTCATTAACTCATACTCACTTAGTTAGGTACTAATACGTTGAAAGGTTCTTTCCTATTGAAATTATAAGCATTAGAAAAAAACTGCTTTATTTTGGCATGTCCTGCTCAATAAACAGTTTGTTTTTACTGAAAGAAAAATTCAGAGATTTAAGAAACTATTTTTAATTTGATTGTGCTGGGAAGAATTTTAAGAAGGCCTTAAAATATCTTATTTTATGAAAGTGTTATTCTTATAATTCTCTGTCACTTGTCAACAGTAAAGAACTGAAATAAAGGATTGCCATTGTTAATTATACTGCAATAGGTGATTTCTACATAATTCCTTTTCTTCCCCTACAACTTCAGAGACAAAATACAGGGAAAGATTTCATTAAAAGCTATAATATAAATATATCCTCTTTCTTGGCCTGCCCATGAACATGTATTAATGGACATGGCACACTGTGCTGTGCCTGTAAAATAGTATAAGACCTCATAGCTAATGACAGGGTTGATTTAAAATTATTTTGAATGACAATATCATAATCAGGAACATATACCCACACAATAAATTGAATTCAAAATGTTACTTGGTTGCTGTTGTGGTAGATATGAGAGATGAAATTTTAATTGGACAGATAGAAAACTTAAATCCTCTCATGTCTTCAGGAAATGGTTAAAATAAGAATCCCACTGACTTAATCTGGAATCTTCCTTCCAAACACATGTATGTAACTATATGAGACTATATGAGTTTGAATAGTAGAGTTGTGTGTATGCTGTGGGAAGTGCACTCTGAAGCCAGCCAGAAAAATGGAAACTGCTCAGATGATCAAATCAAAATGTGACATTTCAATATACAACAATATCTGCTTCCAAAAAATCCCCCCCCAAAAAAATAGAACAGAAATAGGACTTATACACCAAATAAATAATCCCTATAAATAATAGTAATCCTTAAAAATAGAAAATATTTTTAACAGGTAATTTTGTAAATATTCTTTTTCCATTAAAAATTTAAAACTTTTACAGCAGGTATGTTTTGTAATGGACAAAAATATTTTTGTGGTCAGAAAGGTTCCATGAAAATATTGAATATTCTCAATCCCTGGGGAATTAGAGCATCACCAAGAATGAGACTTATACCTCCATAGTATTAAGGGAAGAGTAAGTGGATTTTGAGCATGATAGAAGCTCAATTTCAGACAAGGCTAAGGGTGCAAATGTCACAGACAAAGTGGGAGCTTCAGACAAGTTTATTAATGAATGTCTCCCACTGAGTCAGGAGGTGCAGAAAAGACCCCCTTGCTTTCTAAAGTCCTTCTCAGAGAGGTGTCTGGGTGTGGCTGGTTCTGATCTTAGCCCCAGATTTTGTCAATCATTTATGATTGTGTTGGTTTTGGCTGTGGTAGTATTAATTGTCTTCAAGGTGGCTGGTACGGGACGAAGCTTTAGATTTGTGCTGAGCACGGAGTTAATAACACAGAGATGTTTTTGGTGTTGCTGAGCTGGGCTTGCAAAGAGCCAAGGCCTTTTCTGCTTTTTGTACAGCCACTCTGGAAGGGAAGCAGGGGGTGATGGGAGACTGGGAGGTGACACAGCAGAGACAGGTGACCTCAACTGACCAAAGGGACATTCCAGACCATGTGACATCATGCTGATCATACAGAGTGGGAGGAAGAATGAGGAAGGGTGGAACATTTGGAGCAAAGGTGTTTTTCTTACCAAGTAACAATTAGGCATGATGGGTCCCTGCTCTCCTGGGGATGGCTGAACACCTGACTGACCACAGGAAGCACTGAATTCATTCCTTGTTTTGCTTTGCCTGTGTGCATGGCTTTTGCATTCCCTATTAAACTGTATTAATCTCAACCCATGAGTTTTCTGGCTTTTACCCTTCCAATCCTCTCCCCAATGCCTCTGGTGGGGAAGTGAGCATGTGGCTGCATGGAGCTTGATTGCCAGCTGGGGTGAAACCATGACAATGTCTAAAGGATTATATAGGTGTAATTGAATCCTTAAACAGCTTTGTCCTGCAGAATTAGGGATCTTAAACCAAATATCTCGTTATAAAAATAAATTATTTATTATGAAAAGAGTTGGACTGAAGGATCTTTATCAGAATTATTTAGTACACAGTACAGGCAGCTATAACTACTAGCAGAGTATGGTGCACTATTTTTTAAGCAATATTGAAGCAATTGTGTTGAAGCAAGCAAAACCAATGATCAAGTAGAGATTGATATTACCCACCCATATCAACAACTGTGGGCAAATCACTTCCACTCTGCTTCAAGGAGTAACCTTGAGGGGCATCCGCATGCAAAGGGTGGAATCTCCACACACACTGCAAGAAGGGCTATGCTACAAGAACCTGCCCTGAAAAAGTTGGACTGGACTTTTAACATATGATTGTCAGTCATATGTTTCAGGCTAGCTATCTCATCTCAGTATCTTTAGATACCAGTAGCATCACTTGTTTATTCTTTTATCGGGTGTTTAGGAGGTCAGCCACAGCTTTGCTTCACTATTAGGATGTTTAACTTAGGATTTTATGAGTCAGGCTGATTTCACACCAAAATGCCAAAAGCAGCATGATGTCTCATCTCCATTCAGTACTGATTGCTATGAAAATGGGGCAGTTTGAGATATTTTAGCGCTACTCCAGGCAGAGATCCTGCTACAGTGACATAAAATGATCAATCTGTGATGAGATTCACTGAACACTTTTTCAGTTTCTTTCTCCACTGGCCTTTGCACTTATTTTTCAGTACAGGAAACACACAGCTCTATTGGAGTATGTCCAGAGGAGGGACACCAAAATTGTCAGAGGCCTGGAGCACCTCTCCTGCATGCAAAGGCTGAGAAAGCTGGGGTTGTTCAACCTGGAGAAAGCTCGAGGGATACCTTGCAGCAGCCTTTCAATACTTTAAAGGAATTTATAAGAAAGATGGAAACAGATTCTTCATCAGGGCTCATTGCAACAGGACAAGAGATAATGGTTTTAAACTAAAAAAAAAAGCTATACTGATCTAAGGAAGAAGCTTTTGTTAATGTGGGTGGTGAGACACTGGAACAGGTTGCCCAGAGAAGTGGTTGATGCCCCCTTCCTGGAAACATTCAAGGGCAGGTCGAGTTGACTCTGAAGAACCTGGTCTAGGTGGTGTCTCTGCTTATTGCAGGGACGTTGCACTAAATGAGTTTTAAAGGATCCTTCCAACTCCAAGTGCTCTACAATTCTGTGAGTAATCTCCCTACTATTCATCTTACAGTTACTCATTAACTTCAAATACTAAGAAATTACAATCTTGCAGATATCTTTCTCTGTGTGTGTGTGTGTGTATATATATATATATATATATATATATCACAAAAAGCATTAATCTAATAAAGATGTTAAATATCCTGGGGATTACTCCACCAGTATATGCCTCATTCAACTCACATTTACTTCTGATCTTGCAGCATGTTTCCCTTCCACATAACAGATATTGCCTAAACTGTTCATCACTATTATTATTATTATTATTATTATTATTATTATTATTATTATTATTATTATTATTTTGACACTGCCATACATGTTTTTTCAGAGATGAAAAAGATGTTGAAATAAAAAGAAGGCAAGGCAGTGGAAAAGATAGACAGGAGTGTAAACAGATGAGAAGAATGCTTGCAAATTTTAAAAAAAAAAACCTATAAATGCTTTAGATTGCAGGTTCTCCCTACCATTTTTCTGGTGTTTTCCTCAGACTGGTCAATAGTTTGCAATGACAAATACATTTGTTTTGACACAGAGTAGTGGGAAAGTTGTTTACTTTTGAAAAATGAGGTTTAAAACTGTCTCAGGAGGTAATTTCATAACCATGTATATTAAAATACATGCCATAATTGGAAAAACATTAAAAAACAATGATAAAACTAACATAAAATTGAAAACTGATACTGGAATAACTGCAAGAGTAATATCAGGGGTCTCTTAAGATTAATATTTTTAGGGGTAAACATGTGCTTCATCATTTCTAAAGCAGCGTTTTCAAATAATCCAGTAACAGAATAATAATACAACTTCAATAAATTCCTATAGAAGTACCAAAAATAGTTGCACTGGTGCAAAAATACAAAAATTTACTAGTTGCCATTCCTCTGTCACCTATCCTTTCCTTATGTGTCCCAAATACTGCAGAAATTCACCATGCCACTCTTTCCTTTTACTATTTTCCATATAAACGCTAATGTTCAAGCATTAATTCAGATTTAAAGCAATGTGAATTCTTAATAATCTTACTTTTAAAATTAACTCAAATAAATAAAATTAATTTTAATATGTTTAATTTTAATAAGTTTATGTCTTGATTGAATATAGTACGTGGACCATTGTATCTGAGATTAAAATTTGGCAAGCTTTATAATTCTTTAAAAAGTACAGTGAAAATGCTCTCAAACTAGGATCTGTTGGTTTATCTCACTATCTAGAAAAATTAGGAAAAATTATCAGGGTTACAAAAGAGTATCTTGGTTCCATTATGGATATGCTACATTGCGGAAACTTCCAAAATTATTTGGGATAAAATAAAGGACATTAAAAATCAAAAGTATTGCTTCTTTAGGAGGATGAAAAAATTGCAGAGAAGCCACATCCAAACTGAGCAGAAAGTGACATTCAAAGCCACATCACCTGTGTGGCTGTAAAACACTGTGATATCCCTTAAGACTCTTGTTCCTGAGGCTGTGTTACACCTCTTACAGATATATCAGTAAGTAGTAGTAATAGATGGAAGTAAGGGATTCTTTTCAGTTGAGTTTTTACTGAAATAAGCCAATCAAAAAACATCAAAATTAAACAATCTGCAGCCTTTTTTCTGGGTACCATAATGTACTAACCAAAAAAATCCAAATATTAGCTTTCTAACCATACCAGGCATGAAATTAGTTTGATTTATTTGCTATTAAAGACTACTAACTATGTTTTAATATAAGCCAGAAACCAAAAGGAATTATAATGAAGTACTCTGAGTTCTGTCTTTTGGGGCAATCTAAGTTATGTGGATTTGGTATTAGATGCAAAACACAGGACATTCAAAAATTTTTCATCTTGTTTATGCTGTTGGAATATAAAATCTGCTCATATAAAAAAATCATAACAGATTGTAGGTTTTTTTCTATTTTCTTCATAATTTCATGTTGGCACATCCATGAAATATGACACAATAATTAATTAGCTTTCAGGATAAAATGAGAGCACAAGCTTTCTATACTGAATGCACATGCAAAAATTCAGAGCTATTACCAGTAGCAGAATTCTAGCAAAATGTGTGGCATTAAATAATGAAATAAACTTCAAAATTGTGTCATAAATGTATTTTAAATTATTACTTGCCAGCCTAAAATGATACAAGTTTCATTACTAGAGCTGTTATATTATTGTGCTACTATGTATATTGACAGAGTATAATTTTATCATTAACAGTACTAAGCCAAAATTTAATTTTATAACATCATTTCTTATTGGCAAGAGTCTCCAAATTTTACTGCAGAACAAATTCTAGCATGTGACACCCATTCAGTGAATACTCTATCATTAGTGTTCCTTTTTATTCTCTCTGTGTGCAAAACTTTATGGATGTTTATAAAACTATACTGACAAGGCATGATGGAAACAAGACAATGTCAAATATTTGTTTCTGATGTGACACCCAGCTCTTCATGCCAGAAACAATTTTCTTCAGAGCTGCTGAAACAACGTATTACAGTCAAATAATGTCTTTGTTAAATGCTTAATAGTGACTGTAGCATTTCTATGTGATACACTTCTGGCTCAGTTGTGAAAGAACTTTTGTATTTATCATTTTGAGATTTGTCTAGCAGTACTGTGAAAGATAAAATGACAAGTTACACGGGCCTGAAAGGAGAGAAAAAAAAATTCTGTAATACAAATGATGGGATAAATAGGCCTCCATAATGACCTATTATTTGATTGGTTGGTCGGTTGGTTGGTTGTCTTTTCTTCCCGAAACCAAGAAGTAACTACCTCTTTTCCAAATTTTTGGTACTCTTTTCAGAAATTTCAGTTGCTCAAATTGTGAATGTGTGGTTTTGGTGTCAGTAATCTTTTGAATAAGTTTTATAGGGTAATCAGAAATGGCCTTCAATCTGTTTTAAATGTAAAGCCTCTAAAATCCAATGCCTTGTTTACTCTCCTACAATTCAGACTTTCGCAGAGTTCATTTAAAGCAGGATTAGATCCAAATTTTTAGATCTTATACCTAGAGCATGAAAACACTTGAAGGTGTTAAAGCTGTTCCTAACACAACAGTGAAATAAAAAAGTACCTCATTCTCCACATTTCCATGTAGTATAGTTGCTGATTTGCATTAATGCAAAGGAAAAAAGAACAGGCCATCTGGAACACCTACCTGTTTGAAATTGCTTTATCTTCCATTAGCCTGCAAAAGCAGGAAACGTGGGGGAAGGTGTGCGTAGGAGGAAGAGGGAAGGGACGCTAATGGAAAACTATGGAAAATCAAGATATACCATCCTTTAATTACAAAGATTGAGTTGGTTGTCATTTTGCTGGTTCACTTACTGGGACCAGAAATTCTCAACAGAGGAGATGGTGTAAAGCTTGACAACTCCAGTCATGATCATGGGGGATGATAAACTACACTGAGAGCTAACTTTCAGTGCGGGCTGTGTTGAGATTTTCATGGTACATCAAGGAAAACTGCATAGTATTTATGTGTGAAAATTCTGATTTTAGAAAAACCGGGAGGAAACATGTATTTCTTCTATTTTATGTATTAGAATATATACATGCGTATTACATACTAAAAAACAACAAAGCCAACCTGAAATATTTCTGTTGTAGAAGTTGTGAACAATGACAGTGGAATCCAGTCTAGTCAGAGATACATAAATATATTTTCAATAAAGAAGACAGGAAATCCTGTATATAAAAAGTTACAGTGATAAATAACCGTGTACATTTTATTGTAAGTATATGTTTCATATAAAGCTTTCTATCTGATCCACTCTGCTAGCAATAGGTGGCTTTGGAACAAACACAGGTAGTTTTTCAAAGATGCACTGCCAACTGCAAGAATTCTATTTGTAATTAATTTTGTATTAGAATTCTTCTTATGCAAATTTTACACCATTACTATTTAAAATAACACAAAACCCAAACAAATAGCAGTATATTTATATGTAATTTAAAATTGCAGTTGATATAAGCAAGGATTCAATATTCTTCATTCTAGTGGTAGTGTTGGATTGAAGTTTTTCCATATTTATAAATAATTAGATGTCCTCATTGCAGCAAGAAAACAAAGAAGGTTAATGTATAGGTGTAATTTAGCAGATTCTTACAGCTTCCCGTAATTCCCTGAGCTTGTTAGTTGCATGTCTGCATTTTTTATTTCCTTTCCCTCTTCCTGCTGCTGCTGCTGCAGTTAGCAGAACAGAGCCCAGTTGTCAGTCCCAGTAGTGAACCAATCTTTGCCATATGCCTCTGTTTAAACTTTAAAGTGAATAAACAATTTCTGCCTGGCTTAATTAAGAACCTCAGTATTCTTTTCTCCATTGCTTTTTACATTTTTTTAGTCTTTTTAATTTTTTTTTTCTGATGGATCAGCCAAATTATACAGAGAAAAACACAGAAACATCCCTTGAAGAAAACCAAACATTATTTTGGTAGGCTCAGTCTTAGTGTTCTGTTTTCATGTGGCAATCATTCATTGTCTTCCTTCAAAAACTGCCCTGAACAGCTTTCTATAAAGCCCATCAACATTAATCCACCATATAAAGTGTTATATGTGCAGAAGCATGAAAGCAGAGGGTGAAGGGGTATGTTGCACCATAGGACAAATTAGCTTTGCAGTCTTATAATGCAATATGTGTCCAAACTGCATTGTTTGTTTTATGGCAGCTCTCTACATGGGCTCGAACGAGAGCAGGGAATGAAAGGCCTTGTGCCTTCCAGTGCACCTGCTCAGGCAACTGAGCTCTCTACCATCCTTCACAGAGGGGCTGCATGGCTTTCAGGTGCTCAAGGCAAAGTTGGAGATTGTTCCCTTTCTGTTTTTACAGCACTCTGCAACCGATCCAGGCTCATAAAATAACAGGACTAAGCATAATCTTCTGCTTTTCTGGTACAACATTCTTGATTGCATAATTTTAAACATTGAATTAAAGCAAAAGTCTCCATTCCACTGCCTGACAAACGTCAGTTGTTTGCAATTGAAGTTTTCATCACCACCTGAGAACATTGATACTATTTGACCTTCCCTGAACCATCTTATTTACTTAATTCTGACCTGGAATCCATGATGATTTTCAATTCTACTAATCTGGTTTTCACACAGGTGTTTTTCATTGCATTTCCATTTAAGAATATCAGCAGTGCTTTAGTAACAGTGACTTTGTTCAGCTAAACAGTTTATGACAGCTCATGCACAGAATTTTTATCTCTTTACATAAAACCCCATCAGTAGTGCTGGCTCACAAGCACACCTGGTAAAGCATATGTTTTTGATCTTCAAGTATATCTAGGCAAGACAAATGAAAGAAAAGGATAAGCTTGAATCTATGAGAGCACATTGAGGGACCAAGAATCTCTGGTTTGAACTTTCAGAAAGCATCTACTTTTTAAAATATTTTAGTGATTATAAATAAGGAAAACAAAGCCTATCACTGACATTTTTAAAACAAATACAAAAATTAAATATATGTTAAACTTTCTGCCCTCTGTGTTAATAAGCATTTTAGAAAAACTGAAAATATATGCTATTTAAGGTCCTTTAAATGAAGAGGTTTTGGAATAATATATTGCACAGAGCACCACCAACTCACACACAAAACCCACAAACATGCAAACTTCAAAGCTCGTAGATTAATTGGTTTTTTCCACCATGTAATTTTAGAGTTTAACATAAATTGAGTTTTTCCACAAAACTAATAGTGGTGACTAGTTCAATCCAAGAAAGTGGAATCATGGAAATTTCAAAGCAAATTAAACAGGAAGCTTCCAGATTACTTCTAAGTCTTGCCAAGTTTTTGCATAACAAAGAAAAGAGAGGACTCTTTCCCTATGGAAATTCCTTTTTTAGAGGTTTTTTATCCTTAACCAGATGTTATTGGTATAATTTCCAGAATGATAAGCCAGCTGTCAGACAATAGACAATAGAATGGATGAAGCAAAAAAGTCTAAAATTAAGCAGCATTTGTTTCAGATAACAGCAATTAGCAGAAGTTGGGCCTATGCAAGCCACTCTGAATTTTCCATGGCTTAGAGATTTTCAGCTCAAAGCACAGATTTAAACATATTCTTACCAATTTGTGGTACATAATATCAACAACCCATACATCAGTTCAAATTAAAAATGTTTGAGATTATGAAAGTTCACAAAACTTTTAAGTACAAGAGAATTAAGTTTGAAGACAACAGCTGGTAAATCTGAAATGTATTGAGAAAAGTTCATGATTTTACTGTTCTTGAATCTGAACCCTAACTCTAATTCTCCCTGAAATCATACAGCATGTTTAAAAATAATGAGATTGTATTGTTCTGGTTTGCAGGGCAGTTGAAAAATTCTGAAGCAGTGATGCTGGTCATATTCCAAAATCTCAAATTATATCACCTATCTGTATTTAACACCAGCCTCTCATTGTCATTTTAAACATCCCTTCACCACTTCATCTTCACAGGTCTTTGGTATAAAAGTGAGATCAGACCATAATTTTCTGGCCTTATCTTCAATAAAAGCAAATCAATCAAATAACAATTTGCATTGCAACAAGATTTTTTTGTTCTACAAGCATTTCAAAGGGCTTTGCAAAACTTGGTAGGGCATTCCTACCTTTTAAGAAAAGAGGAAATAAAGGTAGCAGATAAGTAAGTACACTACACTCATAGTAAGTCAGAGGCAAAAGATAGAACAGAATCTAGATTTGTCCATATTTCAGTCTTCTTGTTTTCAGAAAATAAACATTCTCTGCCTCTGTCCTTTCTGTTGTATCTTTTCATTTCATGCTACATGTATTAATGAACATTGCACAACCTGAGTATGACAGCCCTTCTTTTAGAGAGACAGATACCAAGTACTACTTTACATTACTGGCAGAATTTTTCCAAATAGCTCTTCTTACTAAAGTGAAAAAAAGTGAGTCATTTTTAAAGCAACTAACTTTCTGTATATGGAATCTTATGCTGTCACTTAATGATGGGTGCTTGAAGATACAGTCCAGTGAAAGCCACACTGCATTCAGAGTCAGAAGGGCAACTGATGGCTCTGAGAGAGAAGTGATTTTGGAAAACACCTGCTCAGCTTTATAAAGTTTCAAAAGCTCTACAAGAGCAACCTTGAAGAAATATGTTTCTTCCACTTCACATACACCAATTAACTTTGATAAGGAAACTCAAACTTGAAGTCCCTACAGTATTACCACAAAAGTGCAAGGGGAGAAAACAGGTACAGGAAATTTAGATTAGTCAGATTTCACTGTGAGAAATCTGACTAATCCAAATCACAGGTGTCACAGCTCCTGTGAGACCTGATTTCAAGCATGCAGAATACTTCCCCAGATGACTTCAATGAAAGATGACGATAGCCCTTGAGACAATGAGATCCAAAGAGAACACTATTTACATACAGCCCTTAAGGAATATTTTCTTATTTCTTTAAAATATACATTCTTCTGCCGTCTAATTTTTGAGGCAACATCATATAGCATGTTTAAGTCAGAAAGCACAAAAGATTAATGACCTAGTTTACAAAATCCATAGATATCTCCATACCAGTGTTGTGCTACACAGGTAAGACCAAGAAAAGACAGTAGAGAATCCATTTTGCATCATAACACATAACCACAAAGCACTGGCAAATGCGTTCTTTTCCCTTGATTTAAGAAATACAACTCTATTCATTAACAGCTTTTCACTTAGTATGACTTGTGTGTATTACACTCAAACACTCAAATGTCATATGAAATGATGGGAGCTGACAGTTTGGAATTTGAAAGGTTTGACTCCTTTTGAATGTACTAAATGAACAAGTGCTGTCTAATTTTTGCTGAACTGAGCCCAAAAAAAATCCCCTACAAGGATGCAAGATTTTATTATACCTTTTCAAGTTTAAAATGCACAGTGAATATTCAGAGCTTTTCAGCTAGATACTCAGTTAATTCTATGACTAAGAAAGATGTCATTAGGTAGGCTTCAGGCAACAGTGAGCTACAAATGGAATTCCTTCCTTATTTTCTGAAACTCAGAGTTTATGATCCATATCCAATGATGAATGGTCTATAAACTCTCTTATGGTCTTTAATTGCATAAACTTTACATTATAAACTTACATTAGCTTGTGAACATTTTTTTTTGCTACAAGATGTAAAAAAACCAGTAAAAACAGAAGTTCCCTAAGCTCCTATATAAGTTGAGGATGTAATTATTCAGTATAATTTGTTCAGTACCTATGTTCTTTGTTTGAATTTGTACTTTTGTACAAATGCAGAGAAATAAGGCTTTACTTCTTAAATTCTAAAAGTTTATATTTTTTAAGGCTTAATTCCTGAAACACATGCTGTCTAGTTAGCACTCTGTGTTCTATCAACATGAATTGGTCCTAACCCTGTCAAACTATTTTACCTTGCAGTTGCTGCTTGTATTGGTGTATTAATAAATGGCTCCCTATACCCTAAAAGCAGCACGCAGACTTCCTGAGCAGTGCACTCCTCCACTGGCTTCTGCTGACATTTTGACTTGTTTTAGAAAGCATTAAATAAATAAGGAATAAAAGTTGACATAACGTATTTGATAAGTATTGTAGAGAAAAGAGCCTCAGATAGATTGCCTATATATACCCTCTATGAAGATAAAACACAACCACTTAGAATTTAAATTTTGAATAGCAATTTATATGAAAACAAAAAGAGACTTGTCAGCCCAGGTTATTAGTAGAACTACAGGCTTTGTCTCCTAAAGTGATGCATGTTTTGCTGTCCACTAGCATGGCAAGTAGTTGAACCAAGTGCTATACATCTCCTGCTATAACGTTGCTTAGATCCTTGGCTCAACCACTAATCAAGCAGGAAAGTTATAGGGGAAAAAAAAGAAAATACATTATTTCAAAACTGAAATATCAATATTTGGTACTGAAGATGCTTTCAGCTTGGAGAAGAGAAGGTCCTGAGGAGCCCTTTACGACAGCCTTCCAGTACCTGAAGAGGGCTACAAGGAAGCCAGAGAGGGCCTACTCACAGAACACGTAGTGATAGGACAAGGGGGAAAGGCTTTGAACTGAATTTTTGAATGAAGATTTGTAGACAAACATAATGGTATCAGGAAAATAATTGCGCAAATTGTAATAATGTTGTTTTGCTCAACTGTATTGAAAAATCAACAGAAATCACAGTTATTGAAATTAAACAGAACCATCTCATATGGAGAAATGACTGCAAGGAGGTTTTTTTCTGTCATACTTTTCAGTTCTGCTTAATCTGGCTAACAGCATATCTTTAATTCCACATCCATTACCAAATAATGGCATCCATATAAAATAGCTTTGAGATTCACATAATTCTGAGTTTTTGCAATAATTTTGCAAAAGAAGATATTGTTTAAACTTTAATAACTCAGAAAATACAATCAATTTTTCTCCTATATATACTTTCAACATACTGTGCTAATGGGTATTAAGCAGGCCACATAAACAAACTCCATGTCACAAGAGATCTCTTCAATATCAACTATCATAATATTAGTACATATGGCAGTAAAAACATGCTTGGAGTATTATTCGAAATAAACATTCCTCAGTATTGCACAGAAAACAAGCCTGTTGTACTCATGATTTAATTCTCATGTTGCATTAGAAAATTTGAATGTTTTGGTTACCTACTAAATAATTTCAACCTTTTCAGCATGTTAGCCAATTGTTATTTGCAACTCTGACTTAATCTTCACCTAGAGGATAACACACTCTGTTATTACAACTGGTTATTGACTGTCTTATTAAATTTCTGCCAATAAAGGTGTTTTTAAATAGTCCTTTATATGAATGTATACATTTTAACAATTCTTGATTTCTCTTTTCAGTATTTAGTAAATGGAGATGGCTTGCCTGCTAAATCATTTTCATTTAGTTAATCATTTTCTTTAATTAAATGATCTCCGATGATTCAGGAAATGAAGATGTGTAATAAACTTAAGGAAATTGAACAGTCAATAACTGGGATAGATGACAGCAGTTAACTACTGTATGGGGAGTTAAAAATTCCCATGCTCTATCTAATTGTAGCCGCTGTCTCTTCTAACACAGTGAGAATCTACAATGTGTTCAGTATGAATAGGTCCATAAAAGAGCTGCATTTTGGGCATCTCTCACCCATGGTAGGCTAAAGTAGAATTAGGATGAAATTATTACTGTAGAATTTCTTTTCTGCTGCTCTGAAATCCTTCCCTGCACACACTATTTATAAACATAGGTCATGAGCGGGTATTCCCATTCCCACATTCCCATCCTAAATTGCTGTCACCATCCACATCCTTTCCCCAGAAAAGAGGAGGGCTACTGAAGCACTGTACTGCAGGATTTCCTGTAGACCATGTACAGTATGGAAGGAATTGGAAGAAGATGAAAGAATAACATCAATGGAACACAAGGGAACTACTCCAGGTCTCCCAGGCATTTCCACAAAATGTCATAAATCAAACAAATGTAAATGATTGGAAGGAACATGCTTTAGTCAGGGAGCTATTTAGGAATAAATTGTCACACATTTTCCTATACATGCTTGTACAGACTCCAGCCTGGGACCAATCCCATTTTCTCATGATTTCTATTTTGGAAAATAACAATACAAAATTGAATAGGCACTTGTGTTCAAATGTTCTTTATGCTAATGACTCCTCAATGTTTTGCACAGTTGCGTGACATTAAAACAAATTATTTTATTCCTAATATAATGTATTTGTAGTAGGACTAATAGTAGGCTTTCCATACAATATTCTAAGTTTTCAGTAAAACACAAGGCTTATGAAAGTCATCTCCTTTTAGTTTTTTTCCTAAATTTTAAGATCCTAATATTCTCTAGATAATATTGGGTTTACCAGTTATTTCATTCCTTTCTGCTTTGACAATGTCTGCCTATTATAGAAGACAACAAAATAAATTAAATTAATATTGCTAGCAATGTTAAATATTGCCATTTATGCAAGTAATATTTACTATATACTGGAAGAGATGTGGTTGTATTACAGAAATGAATTCCTGGTAACAAGCAGAAGAACAAGTGAACTTCACTGTTATCTTTACCATAGATAAATTCTGTTGATTAAGTAATCCTTCATATAAGCAAAACATTCATTTCATTACTATATATGTCTAAAAGACACCACTACACTGCCTCAGGAATTACAGAGTTGCTAAATAATATAGAAATCTGTCTAGAACTCAGAAGATGCCCCTTTCCTTCCTGAACACCATTCAGTTCTGCCAGCTTACATTCTTACAGGAGGTACCACATGAAGCCAGTAGCCAGCTGTAAAATTGCCAGAGAAGTATTATCTTACACTGATGAGGGCCAATTAAGTAAATTGAATAGTTAATTAAATAAAATTCTTAAGATTATACAGCATGTATCAAGACCTCAAAAATAACAACAGTATAAATGGCTTGTTTTCCAAGACAAAATATTTTTCTTGTGGAAACATTAAAATATAGGAAGTGTGAAAATGTAAAACAGTTCAGTGTTCCAAAGCCTATTTTTGATCTAATTGGACACTGAAACACATGTCGGAACACTGTAATTTCTTACAATTCCACATTTCAAATGCACTTAACAGATAGAAGGCTAGCAGCAAGACAACTCCACATCAATGCTCTCCTCCCTCTTTATCTATCAACAATATTCAGAGAAGACATTCAGTGTGCACACACTGCTTCAGAAGAAAAGCCATTACTCCATGCCAAGCTAACACATGAGTGTTTAGACTGGGCTTACAAACAATATGACCCTTTCAAAAGTTATAATTGAAAAAAGAAAATTCTGTATTTTATAATTTTCATCTTTATACTATTTTTCTGTAGCAATGCAGTGTAGCTGCTTACGCAAATGTACAGGCTCTGGCCTCCTTAGCTTCTATGCTTAGACCTTAAAGGGTCTGGGAGTAATTTGGCTTCATTTTGGATATCCTGTTATGGGATTAAAAATGGATCAACTCCCCAGTTGCCTTGCTGCTTTTATGTGCTCTTCATAAAAGGTTTCAAAAGTAGAAGAACAGTATATTTGTTATTTCTGGCTCCGTTAAACACAATAGTAATGAACATTAGCTGTTCAGCTCTTAAAAAGCATGCAAAACACAATACACTTATGATGTATGGCACTTTAAACATATGCTTACAGCTATACACTGCCACCTAATCACCTGCATGAGAGCACTGGCACAGAATGCCAAGATTATACAGCCATGCTTCCAAATGGCCCCTAAGTTGTTTAAAGTTGTCTACTCCTCTAGCAAATATTGTGATTTGAAAACTCTTCAAGTATTACATTGTGAAAAGAATAATTTTCAAGAAAAGAAGATTGATTGTAGATGAACAACCTGTGTCTAGGGTTGCAAATACAAAATAAAGTTGTTTTCCAAAGGATACAAAAAGAAATAAAAAATGCGTGCCCAATGGGCACATTCACTTGGCAATTTTATTTCTGTATAAAAGCTGCTATTAATTACAAACTAGTTTTTATGCAATTCTGCTTTCTTTAAATGTGGAGTGAATTCTCCCCATAAACTAATGAACTGAAGTGAAGCCAAATAGAGACCAGCTGGCTGAATTGCTAAGTAATTTTATCCACATGATTGACTTTATGATCCTTTCACTACAGTAACTAGTCTTTATTCTTACAATCATCATCAACCATAATTCCAGAGGGAGAGATGATTAAAAATCAAGAGAATAGAGAGGAGAGGTTTGTTTGATGTGGCACGGTGCATTCTTGCACACACTTCTTCTGTATAATAGGTGCAGAATTACAGGTCTTTATAGCCTCCAAAGCAGTGCACTGAATAGCTGCCTCAAAGACATAATAAGCAACCAATGCCTAAATAATCATTACAGATACTCCATTAACAGCATCTATCTGTGTGGCTTTTAACCATACAAATTGTTTTTTGACAGCTTGTAACCTTTTTGAACAGTTTCCTTTGGGCATTATACCACATTCAGATCTAATTTTAACTTTTGCTTTGTCTATAATTTATTACTTTCTTTGGAGACACATAATGTATTTCACTGGAATGGATAAATTCAAATAAAAGACTTAAAAAATCAATTGCTGTTTTAATCTATTAAATCCTTGCTCTCTAGGAGAGAACTAAAATCTGATGAAACATAACAAGGGAAAAAGGCTAAATGGTCTAGAATTCCTGAGGGTATCTGTTTTACAACAAGCAATATTTTTTTCCTCAAATTATTTAAAATAAGGCATAACCAACTGAAAAAAAAAGAATAAAAGTAAAAACATATATAAATAAAACATAAATCCTTTAAGGCTGTTCCTAAGAGCCACAGACTTTAAATGACATAATAAATAACATGCTATAAAATAGTTTAATGATGTATTGCAATGGGATAAAGAACTAAGAAAGATGTACAATTGTATATTTTTTTCCAATGAGAGCCCATAATTACAAATCAGTAAAGATAAGTGACTTATGAAGAGCTAGAGGGCAAGCATGATTTTCAGAAACTGGTGGAAATGTGTAAAATTAATATGGGGGATGATGTAACATTAGGTGATTTGTATTGGCTGTCCTGGCTATTATCTCACTTCTGGGGACACCATTTTCAGGAATAATGTCCACTAAATCAATATGTAGTAGCAATCAACATAGCAATACCACAGTTCTGGCAGCCGAAACTTCTGATTTCTTTCAAGACATCTGCTCTTTTTCAGCAGATTCAAGTACTTTTCCCAAAGTTTTCAGACCTACGTAGCAGGTAAACATGCATGTCCAATTGACAGAAGAGTGATTTGAAGTAACCTAAGCGTTCACTGCTCACAAAGGTGACTGTTCTTCACAGATGGCATGCAGTGGCCAGTCACATCAAAATTCACCATCATCATTGAAAAAAGTGTAAATCGGATAGGCATAAAAATCTGCTACTTAGAATCAGAGTTTTTCCCATCTCCTAAATCTTAAAATGAGTCACTAAATCTAGTACAGTTTTCGTAAATGACAAAAAAATGGCATACTTCTTGTATGCCATACTTCATTTGCTTTCTTCCAATTGTCAGGGACCTCCAGAGATTTCCACGACTTTTCAAATATGATAGAAAGTGACCTTTCAAGGAGTCCAGAGAATGCTCTCAGTGTGCTCTCAGTGTGATAGGAAGCCTATCAGGTCTTATAAGGGTCATGCTTTCTTAAATAATTCCTGAATCTATTGTCATACCATGGGAGTTCAGTTGCTCCTCAACCCCCTTTACTGAACATAAGTATCTGGGACACCTGGGTCATGAAGACTGGAGTAAAGAAGACATTAAATAACTCAGATTTTTCTGTTTGTTGTCACTGGATAGCCTGCCCCATTCAGCAACAGGCACACATTTTTATTGTAAAGCATTTTACTACTAAAGTAGCCATGCATTTTGGTCCTTACTCATTGGCAGCAATAATCAGGGCTTCAAGTGTGCAAACACATCCCTTCTCCTTCAAATATGGATTGTTTTTTTAACAAAAGGGGGGAAAAAAGAAAGTAGAATAATAATAATCTTCCTTGTGTCAAATAATTCTGGTAAAGTATTGAAGTTAAACTTCTGCCCTTATGAGAATCACATGCAGGTCTGTAGTCCTCAGCACAAGATAGATGTGGACCTGATGGAGTAGGTCCAAAGGAGGGCCATGAAGATAATCAGAGAGCTGAAGCATCTCTCCTTCAAAGACAGGCTGACAGAGTTGGGGTTGTTCAGCCTGGAGAAGAGAAGGCTCCAAGGAGACCTTACAGCTTATTAAGGGGGCTTATAAAGAAGACAGAGAGGGATGTTTTTACACAGACAAATAGTAACAGGACAAGGGACAATGATTTTGAACTCCATCCCTGGAGGTGGATGTATGGTGCCCTGAGCAACCTGATCTAGGAATGTCATCCCTGCTCAGGGCAGGGGGTTTGGAATGAGATTTCTTTGAGGTCTCTTCCAACCCAAACCATTCCACAATTCTATGACTCTGCTCTCAAGGTAGTGTATCCTCTGGACACTAACAGGCAGGAGGTGGCCTGATCCTGATTCAGTTCTGTATCTAAACTGAAATTCTTTGAGGACAATGGTGGGCCTCAGAATTATTGAAATATGTCTTAAAGAGATCTGAAAATATCTGGAACACTGCTTGACTAGAGCTCAATAATCTCCAAAACATTAAGTTTTTGTTTCATTTACTTCTAAATTTTTTACTGAGGAGGGTGATTGCCAATATATCCAAATGGCTAGCAATCCTTACTGTGAAGAAGGGACTGTTTACTTAAATTTTAGCCAGTAAGTCAAATCACACAAAAAAGAAAAGAAAAATTACGTATATAACTGTTATTACATTCCAGGTAAAACTTAGCTTTGTTTAAGACAAACTAGATTTCAATGTGACCACAGCTGCCAAATAATGAATAATTTTTTCTTTGATAAAACCAGCCACTTCTCATATATTACAAAGAGAAGTTACTGTTGCAAATGCAGAACAAATGCTGAGCTCATTTTAGCTCTGATCAAAACTCAGTCTGGATGCCAAAACAGTGATGAATGGCATGATTTCTCCATTCTTTCTCTGCTATATGTGATTTTCTGTTGGCACACTATGCACTAATTAAAATGACTGTAATACACTCAAACTAAATTACGTAAAAAAATAATTGAGATATACTAACTTTATACATTTTATCATATATTTGTGTACATGTGCATATAAATATTGCAGCCTGGCTTCTCAAATGATGGAAAACACCAGTCTTCCACTGAAGTATGAAAGTCTACATCAGTAAAATATCTGGCCCCATTTCACCTAGATGCACAATATTTACATATTTGTATGTATTTATCTCCTAATCACTGCAATTTCAAGAGATTTACTGACAACAGAATAACAGCTAAATACATCAACACATTCAGATTTAAGTTTTCAAGAGTCAAATACTTACATCTACAATGTAGATCTAAATATACTTGGAAATTTCAGATTTCAGGAGTAATACCATGTGTTCAGGAATAATTTCTTCATGGAAAGGGTTGTCAAACATTGGAACGGTCTTCCCAGGGAAGCAGTGGCGTCACTATTCTTGGAGGTGTTTGAGAAATGATTGGATGTGGCACTTAGTGCAATGGCTTTATTCACAAGGTCGTGTTCAGTCAAAGGTCAGACTAGATGTTAGAGGTCTTTTCCAACATTAATGTTCTGATGATTCTATTTGGAAGCTGAAAATAGGACTCATGGCTATTTGGTATCAGCATTATTTTATAAAAACCCCATATATTTCAAGTCCATCCTAGAATAAGGTCTGCGTAATTTCTTTTGTAATTTCTTTCTGACAACTCTTCTGATTTTATATCCTATCCAGTGGACTGTAATATGCTTAAGTTGAAATTATTTAAAACAAAACAGACACAAATTCATTTTACCATTCTTCTTCTGAAAGTTTTCTGGGTATTTTCCAGATAAAAGAAGAAGAATTAAACATAGGACAAAAATAGTCACATACAGATTACCTTGAGTTTTCTCTACACATAGTTTTCATTAAAAAAAAATAAAATTAGATGACTGTTAGGTCATTTAGAGGACAGTAAATTAAAGAGTGAATAAACAAAGTCTTTCACAATAAAGGAAATGATGGAACACAGATTTTCTCAGCATAACAAGGTATGGGATCTGGCCTCAGAACTTCACCACAATAGACTAAATTAAGAATAGCAGAGAACAAGTTAGAAGCATACATGGTTAGGAAAAAAGGTTTTGTTTATAAACCATAAAAAGAGGTATGCTATCAGTTGGAACACTACAGTATTTTGAGATCAGTTTAAACAAACTTTCTCTCAAAAAGCTTTTCCTTTCTCCACATGTCAACAACATATGTCTTTTAAGACCAGTTTACTGTCACTTTAACCTACAGGAATTTCTCCTCCACACACAAGGCAA
The DNA here is from genome assembly GCF_036417665.1 of Passer domesticus. Taxonomy (NCBI): domain Eukaryota; kingdom Metazoa; phylum Chordata; class Aves; order Passeriformes; family Passeridae; genus Passer; species Passer domesticus. Next base: position 30,280,280 of record NC_087479.1, read on the forward strand.
GTAAAACAAAATCTTAGGGGTCTTTAAAACTGAAATAGTATGAGAAGTAATGTATACTGGATTGCACTTGCATACTGGACCAGGAGATGTGCAATCCAAATTTTGATTGCAATTTGACTTAATCTTCAGTTTCTTTTAAAATAAATACAAATAAATACACTTAGCTTCAAAAAACCAAAACCAACCAAAGGGGGGGAAAAAAACACAAAAAAGAAAACCACACAGCAAAATCCAACCAAACAAAAATGGAACATTTTTAGAAGTCAGTTTAGTTTCTCCCATTCCCATTGAAGGCTGTCAGAGTACAACCACACATTCAGGCTTTTGCCACAGCACTTTTGAAGAATTACAATTAGTTAAGTAGTGATTTTTAATGAATTATAATATTCTACTTCCTACAGATATCCCACCTTCTGAATTTGGCTATTAAAATAATTTCTTCCCTGCATCTTTTAATTCCTAACTTCTCTGAGCTAAAAGCATTGTCACTTCATTTGTTATAATTTATTAAATTATAGCAAATAAAATTTTATTCCTGGAGTTTACTAGAAACTAACTGCCTTCAAGACACTATTGACAAGAATTAAAAAAATAGAGAAGAGCAGAAAAAACTGCAGCAAGCAGGTAGGTTTAGTATTCTACAGCTGTAGGTGGATTTCAGCATGTTTGCCTTATTTTAACTTAAACATTTATACTGTCTGATTTCTAAATGTAGTTCTGAGGAGAAAGTTCAACTTAAGACAATCCAACTGCACTTGGAATTTTATGATTTCAGAAACTAATGAAAGAAAATGCTTCCAAAACAGAGAGAAGAATACTGAAAAGTATAACCCACAGTCAAACAACACCATAGTGAAACATCTTCCAGTTTTATGTAATTTGTCAACAACTTGCTTTGCTGTTATAGACAGGTAAATTCTCCATGGACCCCAGGATCTTCGAGAATGCATGAAATCCATCCTTTTTCTTCCTTTTTTTTTTTAACTCACAATTTTATAAAACTGCTTACAGACTTTCTACCCTTTTAAATATCCCCATCAGTGGGTCAATTTCAGGCTTGCAACAATTGCTGAGAAAACTGTGCACTTAGCAGTTAAGATAATTTGCACATTAACAAAAAACTATCTGTAAATACCTGTAAAAATCATTGAGACTGCTCAGATTAAGAAAGATTATTTCGAATTTTATCTGAAGACTCAAAAGACAGCTACAGAACACAATGAGTTGAAGTTATACTTTAAAATTGTATAAAAAGCATATATTTCAATTTTTATAAGATAAGCAAAGTGACAACAAGATAAAAGTAAATGTGGGATGCACATAAGAATCAACCACAGTCAGAAATGCAAACTTCTCTTGCTATACTGGAATAGAATCTGGAAATTTGGTCCAAAACATTTATTGTAAAAGATAATTATACTTACAGTGGAGAAAAATATAACAAAACTGTCTCGCCAGTCAATTGCTGAGTTTTTCAATTCCTCAAATCAGTTAAAATAACAGAATAATTTGTGAAGGCATGTAAAAATCTAAAGGCATGGGAATTGTGTCTTATATGTTTCCCAAATACTTCTAAACATAAAACTCTCTCAAAAGTAAATTATGTTTAGGGCATGCTGACAGTTGTGTTGATCCCAGCGACCTAGTCTTAGAATTGGGAGCAAAATGGCCAACATTGGTTTCATGCAAACTGAGTATGATGCTCGATGTATGGTGATACAAGAGGACCAACACTGGAACAGGCTTCCTAGAGATGCTTGGTACTCCCAGCCTGTCACAGGCTGAGAGGAGTTCTGGTAATGCCCGCAATAACATGCTTTAACTTTTGGTCAGCCCTCACATGGTCAGTCAGTTGGACTTGGATGATCATTGCAGATCCCTTCCAACTGAAAATACTCTATTCCATTCCAGAAATAGCACTTCTGCAGAGTTAAGTTCTCGTGACTGAATCCACTCTTCGTGTGCTGTGTCCATCCCTTCACATAGGTAACACTTACTTGTTACTTAAGGACACAGATGTATTTTTGGAAAGGACAGTCAGAACATGTGATGGCATTGAGTGGCACCCTCTGTTGACAGGCTGAGGGTCCTGAACTACAGTTTCAATTGATTGGCATCATTGGTGTACTCTGAAACCCAGCAGACCTTAACCTGTACTTAACAAGTATAAACCTTAGTCTTCACTGATCTCAGAATTACTGAAATTCTATAGCCTCAATCATGCAGAAGCAGATGTTCTTGGCTGCCAGATCCTCCTGAATCTAACAGAAGCTGAAGCCCAGCTAGCACTGAACTGCACTTGCCTTTTGCAACTTCAAGTTCAGCATTGTGTTGATGGAGTCCAAGGTAAAGCTCATTCTTAGGTGTCTTTTTGTTTACACTATATTATCAAATTTACATGCATCCTTTGTTGATTTCCAAGCTCAGCATCTTTACTATCTGCAACATAAGCATGTTTACAACTGTGTAAACAAGTACATGAATGGACCTAACAACTACAGCTGAAGGAGCACTGTAAACACACACAAAACTATTTAGTGGAGACATGTCTCTAGCGTACTGCTCTGCTACTGTGAAGTACCATTTGACTTCACTGCAAGTAGGAACTAGACTGTTATCTAGCAAAGTGGCTACACTGATGTACAAGACCTAAAATCTCAGGATACAAAAGTAAAAAACCATTCAGTGCCTAAATTAGCTGAAATTTATATCCAACTTACAGCCTTTAATTGTAAAAGTGGAGAAAAATACTGGAAACCTAAGAACAGAAATGCCAATTCCTTTCTTTTATCTTTTCAAGGTCTTCTATTTTACTACCTGAAAATACAACCTGCCTGCCTGCAATTATATAACAAATTCTACTTGAATGTGTAAGCATCACATTCCCACAATGATTGATGACAGATGTCCAATCATGTTCTTGTTACTGGGTGGGATCAGCAAAGCAGCTGCCAAAGGCCATAGGCAAAACCAAAGGAAAGAACAATGCAAATTCACAATTAGGGAGTCTCGGGGGTGTGGGAGGAGAAAGATTTGGGCATCTGCAGATTATTGCAAACCTGGTTTTATTTTGGAGAGAAGAAAAGCCTTATGCACTTTCAAGTTCCTGACCAATTTTTTGTCCCATAACTATTCTTTAGAACCCATAGGTCACTGTATCAACTGTCATATGTTTCCCACATTAGACAGCCTGGACCATTTCCATCAGCTGCAAGAAATTTTCAGTGTATCTGGTATAGGCTTTTGTCATCAGCTGCTATGAGCCTCTGTGCATAATGACTATCAATTCTTTCCATAGGCTGCTATGCTCTCTGTAGATCCTAGTGAATCTCTCTTAGCAGCTACAGCAGCCTTTCAGAAAATGTAATTAAATTAACATTTATAGAGAGCATAAACCCTGTAACAAAGAGGAAATTTTAGTTAGCCCTTCCCCATTTTCTCCTCACTCCCTTAAGTGATGCTGTAGGAGAGATTGATCTGACTGAACGCTAATCAGGAAAAAAAAAAAAAAAAAAGGAAATCACTTCAATCAGTTCCAAAAATGATTGATTTTATACAGAAATAAAATGCTAAAGAAAAAGCAGAATGCACCTGGAATGAGTGCCTAAGGTTAGGGTCAGGGTGCTTTTTCTTTTCTCAATCATTGCAGATCCTTCCATCTCAAAATTCTAGCTGCACTATAGCCTCAGGCTGTGATTCCACAACAGTTAACATCAACCTGAAATGTCACCCTTGGAGTCCTTCTCCCTTGCTCTGTTTCAGGAAATAAACTAGCAGGAGACTGTCCTTATAAGAGAAAACAAGACAAGTCAAAAACATTTGCTGATTTTCCCTGCCTGAGCTAGCTCATCACAAGATCAGATGAGCATCAGTGTCAACAGGACAGATTAAGGGAAAGAGCTGCATCACAATCCTGGGGCCAAGGCAGGCAGGACCACAAAAATGCTGACACAGCTTGGCTTCAGATGCAACAGAAGTGCTGCTGCTTGTAATTTTTTTTTTTGTTTGAAATTTTATATTGTCACTTCACTGAAGACCTAGTCTGCTTTAGACTCTGACACCTGAATAACTCTGAAGATACTTCAGGGGTATCATCACAAAGGTCTTGGTGAGGTCCAAAAAACCTGTTTTAGTTGGTTGGTGATAAAATTTAGGTGTACCAATACAAACTGAAAAGAACTTTGAGAAAAACATAATCAAGATCTACTTTGTGAATGAAAAAACATTTTCACAGCTGAATTAAAAACTGTATACATAACTACACTAAATGGCTATTTACAGAAAAATTCATTAAAGAAATGTCATATTCTCTAAGAGCAAGTAAAAATACATAGGTAGTCATTGATGCTGTGACTAAAATAATGTTTTAGCTGAAGAGATATAAACAGGAATGAAGAAAAAATAGAAGTAAAAACCAGAATTATTCCATTTATAGAAGAATAATAGTTAAAAGATAAGTAAACTAAATATTCGCAGCATTCTTTTAAAAAGAAACATATTCTTAATAAAAAATTTAATCTTTTACACATCTGTGAAGCAATACTGGTTTTTTGCATCTAAGTTATAAAAGAAAGCTGACTGTTAACAATTAATTTGAGATTAAGTGAGATTTTTAACTACCACTTACCTTTGCCTAACACACAGTAAAAAGCAAATGTCTACCTTGGGTAGTTTTCTAATGATGGTGAGGGAATAATTATTCTGCTTCACTGTCATGGTTCAAATCTCAGAGCTCAGGTAAAGATTTAAATTGGTTTAGGCTACCTTTTAGTTACATTTAAAATAATACACCTAGTAATTAAGATAACAAACCACTGCAGAATTACATAGAGAATGTGATTCCTTTTGCTTAAGCTTTTAGCACTATACAGAAAAAAGCTGGCATTGAAGACTTCTATAGAACAATCCCAAAATGCATCTGTTTTGATATTGCAGATTTATTTACACAAAATATAGCTAGAAAAAATTTGGACATAATCAACCTCTGAAGGTTTTCATGCTAAACAAAAACATTTATAATGAGATTGCATAATAAAAAAATGACAAGGGTAGATAATTAGAAGACTTCAGGTGTTTAGATATCCCTGCCTGCATAAGCTGTTACACATCAATTGACTGTACCTCCAAAGTAACTCAGAATACTAACAAAGAAAGACAGTAGTCGGAAGGAGGGGGGAAGTCACACTCTATGAAAACAAATGATAATTTTACAATACTGATCTCAAATTGGTCTAAGAAAACATAAATGGAAAGTAGATCAAAATCTTGAGAAAAACTTATTAACTTAATTATCTCGAAAACTAAACTCCAGACTCCAGAGAAACAAAGACATAAATGTATAAAATTATCACAATGGTCTTCAATGTCTGCTGGAGGGGGAAAAAAAATTGACCCTACCTTACAATTTATCTGTTTCTATGTTAAAATCAAAACAGAACTAAAAACATTGACAATAAGGTAATTACCAGAAAGTGATCAATTACAGAATAAAGAATAGAGTACTGAAAAACACTGACTTCAGTCAGAGCAGCACTTATGATTCCCTTAGGTTAGTGTAGGTTTGAATGAACATGTACTTTAGACAAAAGGCCTGATAAGGCTGAGTCAACAGAGAATAAAAATCTAATATTGTACATTTCTTATTAAATATCAATAAAATATAAATAATATAAATATAAATAGTTGGTGGGTTTATCCCAAATGCTCAATAGTTGAATGATATCTGCTACACAACCTACCTGAAGAAACATTAGTCAACTTTATTTTAGCATTAACACCTTTCCTCAGCAAAAGTGAAAATGACCCAGAGTTCAAAGCAAAATGTAGGAACTTGTGGAAGAAAGAGATGTAAAGCAATAAGGCAGTCATAGTTAACAAAAAACCTGTAAGAATAAAGGTCCAAGACTGAAGGGCCAAAATGGCATAAACACATTCAGTAAATACGCAGCTTGAGCCTTGTTTTAGCAAAAAAATATCCCAAAAGATTAGCTCAAAAAAACCCTGGAAAAAAACCTCATTCAAAACTATCCAGGTTGTGATCTTGCCAATCCTCTGCTTCACTAAGTAGAAAGTCTTCCACAGTAGGATCAATAGCCCACTGAGTATGCTGCAGGAGGATTTTAATTTCAGAAATAATTTCCTGCTATTTCTTGTTTGGCTACAAAGTTTGCAGATTAGTCTGCTTTATTTGCCTCTCCATTTCATGAGTTTTCTGCCTTCAAATTAATTTGCAAATGTAACCAAACACTAAAACAACTTTCACATGCTGCTGATGTTTGTGTTAACAAGTTAAAAGAAACTGAATATAATTTCATAATGAAGCATAGACTGGTTCTGTATTGTATTTTGGAACAACATCTGTGTTACTTCACTTTAAGAAAATTCACCAATTGAAAAAATTGAAAGTGAAGTTTTTACAAGGTGGCAAAATGACAAGATTATATTATTTTTTTCCTTCAACACTTTAAGGAAAGGGGAAGTTCCACATCATTATACTCCAGTCTTTTTGCTACTTGTACAAATTATTTTCATTACAAAGACTGAATATTTTTTAGGGTTTTGTTGATACAATGTGCCTAAATTCCATAAGAGAACAGGTCAATTTTAATTCCAAAACAGCATTTTTTAAAAACTCAAACAAATCATCTCACTTAAAAGAATCAATGTTGTGAAACATAGGCATTAAAATACACATATAATATTAAACACATGACTATCAAGGATATTATAATAGCAATTGTACCACTTATTAAATAGTTGCAGTAAATCTGTGAACTGCTTTATTGATCATTGATAAGTAGTCAATGTAATAAACTTAATCTTAATTTTAAAAAAGTCAGCTTTCTACTCCTTCTGAAAAGTTTATCCCAGTCACCTACTTCACAATAAAATACCCTGATATCAGGGACAGAAGAGTGAGAATTAGTCGTCTGTCTGTGTCCCTTCCTTTCCTCCTATCCTCCTCATAAGCATTTTTTCGATATTGGTTATGAACAGCACTTGCCACTAAATATCCAGGTTCCTTTATGCATAAAATGCACATGAATAATATGGTAAATAATTCTTTAAATGTATCGAAAATCTTCTTTTTTTTTTCAGTTTCTTGGACCTTAAGAAGTGTACTGTGTTCACCCAGCTCAGAACATAAGTTGACAGACAAGACCCTTCAGACTATATGTTTTCTAAGAAACATCATCTGAATGATGTTTCTTTCATCTGTTAAATCTGAATACTACACAATGGCAATGGTGTTGTTCCATTTTTTTAATAAGTTAAATATTCCAACTGATGATTTGTAACTTCACAAATTGTATTCTGTCACAGAAAAAAACTTCAAATAAAATTAGTCTTCAGGTATTAGTTTCTCTCAAAAATATTTCTTATTGCTTTTTTTATACAGCAGGTTTTAGACAAATATATTACTCATCTCTTTAATGAAATTAAGTACAGAAAAAATGTAGTGGTCCTCATATAGACGCTTATATTTTATAATATTCTGTTTTATTTCAAAATCCAGAATAATGTTCTAGGAGAATAGAAGATTTTTATATCAACAGAAGTTATATCAAAACATTTCATCATGTATATACCATTTAACTAATTAAAAATGTATTCAATAAATAGTCTTGCATGTATTATTCAAATGATGCAGTGTGTTTACCTTCACTGCACAAAGGTCAAACAGAGAAAGTAAAGCATCTTTTTTTTTTGTCACTTTATTTTAACAAGCTCATTAGTATTTAGCTAGAATGCTGAGAAGAATATGTAGATTTCCCCTGAAGCTGTTTGACATGTTACAATCTTGCTTTAACCCATTTTTCTTACCTTCAATTTCTTTCTTAATTTAGAAGGAGAAAAACCTGAAATTTGCATGTTAAGGAATTTTCTAGCAAACTCAAGAAAACTGCATTTGATCTAGATTTCATTCTGTTTTTTCCTTACCTGACATGAAACAGGATTACTAAGCAAAAAAACGCCATCTAAATAGACTTCAGATGAGATGACAGTTAGACTTATATTCTGCCAAGCAATCATTAAACTGACCCAAATGACAGGTGTCACAAACATATCAACTCTTGCTTCAAAAGTATGTCTCTAGACCAAAATGGAAAGAACATTTTAGCTAACAGCAACTGATGAAAGCAGTAAGCAAATACCCAAGTCCCTTAACAATATGTTCAGAGATCTCCAAATTCAGTAAAATTTTGTTACCCTACTCATTTTAGGTTCCTTAAGAGAAGCTGTTTTGAATTCAACAGATATATTTGTTCTTGATTTTCTTTATGGAATCACAAAACAAAACTGTTTCATTTGGAACAAACACAATATTTCAAAAACATTGGGAAGAAATTCTAAACATTTAGAGTTATTCCTTGGGTACAATTCTTACCTGAATGGAGATTTGTTCCAAATTCTCTCCTCTGCAAGGGAGGTGAGGATGTGGTCCATTTCACCTCAGATCTCTGAGATTCTACCACATGTCTAGAAGGACAATTTTATGTGATGCAGTGTTCTCAGCTAATTTACACTAATTCTGGGGGTTTTTTTAATACAAAGATAAATGAAGATGTCTCACTTGTTAAGGGAGAAAAGGGAGTACATACATGTCAAATATCTTACATGGTTTTTTTATTTATGTAAATATCTAAAGCTGCCTCAAGCAGTGAAACATGGGGAAACTGAGCTGGCTGGAAATTCTTTTTGGAACAAGATTCTGGGCAAAGATGAGAAGGATCTGAGACTTCATTAACAGCATCCATTTAAATGCTCCTTTCTTTCTTAAAGATCATGCTAACATCTCTTCCTTTTTTGTTGCAGTTTTAAAAATTCCTAGGAAAACCTGCACACAAAGTTATCTCTACTTGGCAAATTCTGGTGTCTTCCCAAAAAGTGAACTGAAATTTCCCAAAATAGAATGGACTCCATTCCATATTTCAGTTGCATGACATGACAGCATATATTTAAGCCTCAGTTGCTAAAAGGAAAAGGGTAAACACCCCAAAAAATAACACTACAAATTCAAATTCTGTTAACTGAGTAGTCTTATAATACCACAAGCAACTTTTTGGCAATTTCCAGCAGATCCATCATTCATTACAATATTCTTGCCCAGTTCTAATATTCAGGAGTGCTATATTCTCAGGCTTTCACTTACTCCTTAGTATCTTGATCATCAATAATTGCATGAAGAAGTGACAGTTTTACATGATATCCCGCATATCCAACTACAAGCTTTTATGCAGTTTATACATAAATGCTTCCAAATCTAGCTGTTAACATTAAAGTCTTGTTTAACCACTCTTTATCTTTGTTCTAGCTTTCGTATAATATCATGCCAATTACTTTAAAATAGTGTTTAACAAGTTATCTTCTGAATTCTATTTCAAACTGTTTAGCGTAGCTAATATACTGTGTCAAACAGTTAACAGCAGCTGCAGGTAACATGCTTTGCTTCAATATAAACTTAATTCCCTGGATTGGAAAGCAAAATTAAAGTGTCCTTTTTTTTCTGAAGATAGCTTTATTTAGAAACTAGTCTATACTCATAAATATGTACCTTAAAAAATGCAGAATTTTTTAATTTTCTTCATACGTCAGTCTGTGAGCTCCAGATCTAGTCCCTGCCCACTGTTGTTCATGGCTCTCGATTGGCAGTAGTAGAATAGAGCTACTTGACTTAAGCCTTCATGTTGGAAGTAGTGTTTTATATGAGCAGTCCTTCAGCCTGTGGGGTCCTAATAATACCCGAGACCCTGAGTGGGATACAGCCCAATATTAATAGCAATTAATACCTTTTAAAAAATCCTTTCCTCCTGGCAGACTCAATGGAGAAGCAAAGAGCCACTTGAGTATAAAAGTAAAAATAGTTCTTTTCAGGAGGACATTGAGACAATGAGAAGACTGTTAAACTCACCACAGTTTGAAACTATAGAAGGATAAAAATTTGAACTAGTTTCCAAAGCACCAGCTTTTGACTCACAATAAATATGCTTGGGAAGGGATTTATTATATTGCAGTTAATCTTCTAAGTGCTATATTTGCTTATAAGGCAATCTGATAAAATTTATGGTAAGAGGGCAGTGCTAGGTTAACTGAAGGGAAGACATTAGATATTAAGACCCTGTATAAAACAATCTGTGAGATCATAGGGAAGTGGGGAAAAATCATCAGATTAAATAATTTATACATAAGAATAATTTCTGATTGGAATTGCCATTGATAATTGTCCTCCATATTCCAGGATAATTTTGAGGGAAATAATGAGAGATTAATTGAGAGGTACAAAAATCTAATATTTTCTTTTAAACAATTTTCTTGTCAGATATTATTGTTTCCACATGGGTTCAAGGTTGTGCTGTTTTTGGCTGGGGCAGGGTTAAATTTCTTTAGAGCAGCTCGTACGGATTTTTGCTGAACATAGGGTTGATAATATAGAGATGTTCTGGTGTTGCTGAGCAGGGCTTAGAGCCAAGGCCTTTGCCGCTTCTCCTACTGCCAGGCTGGTGAGAAGACTGAGAGTACATGGGAGGCTGGGAGGTGACACAGCCAGGGGAGATGACACAGCCAGGGCAGGTGACCCCAACTGACCACAGGCACATTCCAGACCACATGACATCATGCTCATTATATAAAGTGAGGGGAAGAAGGAGGAAAGGGAGGACATTTGGAATGATGGTGGGTGTCTTACCAAGTAATCATTAACATGTCATGGCTCCCTGGTGTCCCAGAGATGGCTCAACATCTTCCTGCCCATGGGAAGCACTGAACTAATTATTTGTTTTGCTTTGCTTATGTGTGAATGGTTTTGCATTCCCTATTAAACTGTCTTCATCTGAACTCACAAGTTTTCCAGCTTTCAGCCTTCTGATTCTCTCCCCAGTACTGCTGGTGGGGGAGTGAGGATGCGGCCCTGTGGGGCTTGATTGCCAGCTGGGGCAAAACCACGACAAAAGTAATAAAGGAATCATTGTCAGAAACAGACAGCAATATTGGATGTATTAGAAAACCTTGTTCAAGAGGATTCAAGTTCAGTAAGTTAATTGAAATCAATACAGATTCAGTTTTCTAGCAGAGATGAGCCCTACATGGACAATTATGAAATTAAGTAAAATTAATCCCTTGTCTACTGGAACTACTGTTAATTGGGATCAAAGTTTGACCTATTGTCCAACAAGCAACTTTTCTATAAAATCTGTACTAAAATGCATTAATAAATCAGCAATACAGTTTAAAAAAAACAGGAGTTTTAATGGAATAAATAGGATCATTAGTTAACGAATGGAAAAACTCATCTCATTTGAAGTTTGACTTTATCACCTACAAGTGGTACTTGATATATATCCCATAAATACAGAAACGTAATGGGGTTTTTCTGCTTCTGTAATATTTACAAAGCATCACATGATAGTAACTGCATTAATGAAGGCATTATCACTTGATAATCTTGCACTTTTATTGAGATTTTGTGCTTATTAATGCTGCCTGTAGAAAATTTTCAGGGAAAAGAGTATCTCACAACAAGTCAATATGACAGAGCAGATTTTTTCAAGGATTGTCCATTTAAAACATAGCACCTGATTTTTATAGTCTTCAATAGAGAGCTCAGTAAAGAAACCAAAACTGCTACACTGTTTTTACATTAAAATAAACCTTCCACGGACAATATAAAATACATATCATACCAGTAGAAAAGCTTGGTTCAGAAACTTAACAAAGGCTTTCCTGCATGAGTACTATTATGTTTGAATGGTAATCGTACCCAGCTAGTGTTTTCTTAATGTCCTGGGGAGCCTGATCATTGTAAATTACCTGTGACATCTCATTAATCCTCTTTTTCCTCACAAACGCATAATTAATGGTAACATTGACAATAATACACAAATTAGCTAAGTGACGCTTTATGGTGTTGGTTTTGATTAACGTCAGGAACCCAAAAATGACATTAATGTAATGCAGATCCCAAAAGGCAACCTGCACTTTGACCTCAGACATACATTTTGTTTGCACCATCACAAAGATTAATCCTTCCCTGGATGAAGACAAGACAAAACTCTGGCCACTGGCATTGCGTGCTGGGCTGTCGCTGAAAAACAAACTGCCTCAATTGCATTTGTTTAAGAAGGAAATCTTAATGCATAGAAAACAACGGCTTAGTGTCATTTCCTATTGTCTTGTTAGGACAAAGATAAATGAGCTACTGTCATGATTTAGATCAACTGCAACTCTGGTAACTTCTATTATTTGCTTATTTATGGACTAGTGTTTAATTAAAAGCATACCTAGATATAAAACTGCACAATAAATTAAAAATGCTTTTTCACTTAATATGTGCTTATTTAGGGGATCAACTTGTGTTTAAACTCTTCACGTGGTGTGATAGACACAACACTGATGTTATAGGTACAAACAGGTAGTGGAAGACTACTAAAAGGAATCACTATCTTTATCCTGACTTGAACTAACAGGATCAAAGGTATCATTTATCCCACTAAGTTAAAAAAAATAAATTACCAAGTCTTTTAAAAATATATATTTATTGTTTCAGAAGATGTATTTATACATATATGTATAAGTCAAGGTATGTGGCACAAAAGAGTTAGAAGACCCATTTACCAATTTAACAGCACTGTTTGCAACTACCTCATCACCTTAGAAACTAAGGTTAGTTATGATTAAATATGCAGATACTCCTTTCAATTATTTCATAAATTTTACCTTACAGAATTTGCAAAACCACAAAAAATGTTGCTACTATTTTGATAGGCATAACAATCTAGATTTCCTCTAAAACAGTGTAGTCTCTCATCACTTTTCTCTCATTATACATTTCATTGAAAATTTTATCTGTAAAAAGCAATGACTGATTTAGTGAGAGTTAAAATTTTTACATGCATCAGATTTTGTAAGTAAAAAAAGCCATAACCAGACTTCCCTGAAAACTGTGGAACACTTTATATTTCCCATTGCAATAAAATACCAGTTTGTCTTCAATTAATGTGATACATTTTTTTAATACCTCCAATTTTGGTTTTAATATCTCCAGTACTGGTTCATTAATATGGGCAGATGAATAGGTGTAGGTTTGTCTTGAACATTCCAGGAAGGAGGAAGTAAAAATTACACAATAATCTAAATCACAAAAAATATTTTAATACCAAAAATATAAAGAGAAAATTATAGTTCAAAACAGAATAATAAAAGATGTACTGGGTAGAGAAAACTTTTCAAACACCTTTAATGTTCTGATTATAATAATAAATATTTAATATAATTAACATAGATTTTCCAGCCTTTTAGCTTTCAAATGCCTTATCAGCTGATCTTAACTGCTGTACTTAAAACTGCAAGGGATATTTGAAATAACTTGTGTAGCTTGCCAGCATAATTTTTGAGTTTAATTTCTCATTAGTACAAATTTTAAAGTTTTGGTTTTTGGTTTGTTTTGGGGTTTATTTGTTTTGTTTTTTTTTTTCAAAACATACTAAACTTTCTTTAACTCACAAATACATTTTAAAGCACTGTGGAATTTAAGGGGCAAAAGGGAATCCCATAGAGGCCATATATTTACTCTAACTAACCAAGACATAAATCCAGATTACTGCAATAAATTATTTCTATTATTTGAACAGAGTAAGTACAGTATCACATTTGAAAGACATTTGAGTTTAATTCATATCTTAAAATTGACAAAGATAGACAATCTCAGCTACACCAACTGAAATGTACTGATGAATATGGGATATACAAGCTAGACCCAGGAGCAGAGACAAATCTGTTCTTTATATCATCATTGTGGCATAAGGTCATTCAAAATGTAATTGTACTTCTTGGTAAAACATAAAAAATTGTCTGGTTGGAGCTGCAAATTTTAAATGGCTTTGTCTGTGCTGTAATTCTTTATCAGCTAGTATGAAGCTAGTAATACTTTGTTTCACATGCAATTTGCTGGCAGACTACAGTAACCATTTGCCACTTTTACTTTGCTGACTTAATATTCAGGCAGATACAACAAAAACATCCTAAAGATACATCTGGAAAGAAACCAGCCCACTTTTAACCCTTCCAAGTTAGCTTAATTTCCTCTCCACCACAGATATGATTAATATTAACCTATTAGCCTGTATAATTTTATTCTTTCAATTCCATGCCAGCCTTGTAGAAAGCAATCTGTCAAGAGATGCATTTAAATAAATAATTTGTTTCAATGTTTAAGTGCTGCATATTGACTTTTAATATTTAAAAATGGCCACAGCAAAGTAATTTTTAAAAGCCTATAGAATTTTGTGCATATGTGTACATGTGTAATGCAGTCAGCGTGTAAGGAAACAATTTTCTCACATCTCACACTAGTACTCTAGCAGTTTCAAAAAATCTTATTTGAAAACATAGTCTTATCAGGGTTGTCTGTCTATCTAAAATTTCTGTTTGTTGATCATACCTTCAAATTCAAGACCTACTTGAATTCTATGGCTTAGTGATATCTACGGTTAAGGCATTTCCTTATTCCACAGTTTTACAGTAACCTGATGAATAGGACAGGTCCAGAAGGCAGTGTCAGTTTAGGTTGCCTTTATAGTTAAACATCATCAAAATACTTCCATAAATATGAAAGAGCACTTAAAATGGTTAAATATGGGTTTAGTTTTATCTCCTCAGTATTCTGCAGTTCACATAAATATGAACTATTTATTTAAAATATATGCAAAAGCTATGTTGTGTTAAACACACATACAGAGACACTTTGCCCCAGCTGGATTAAACATGTATGTCTATAACTGTATTTCAGCATAGAACACAACAGTGTATTTTCAGAAAAGATACTCAGAATTTTGTAAGCCCTTTTATATATATATAAAGGGCTAATTCACAGCAAAATGGTTTTCAGAAAACATAGGATTCTACATTTCAAGAACTTAATACTTATTTCACCACCATAAATGTTTCTTGCAGTGATGGCAGAAAATTTTAGACATGTCAGCATTTACCTGTTGCTCTCTGAAATACTGCACAGTGACAACATGCTTAATTACTTAACCTAGCTCTTAATTGAGAAATTATTTAGATAAACATTCTTTACACTTTCATCTGCAGGTGTTTCAATTTGTTTTCTAAATACTAATAAAATATTAACATAAAATCCAAACAACATGATGCACATATATATGGATTTCGGCTGTTTTCCTCCACTTTTTGGGAGAGAGGTAACAACCCTATTGAGACTGTATTTTATGAAGGACTTTAATGAGATTTCTGACCATATATTTTTACCAAGAATGTCAAATAAGCTTCAAAAACAAAAGTAAACTGTAATGCAAGTGACACATACTAAAAATAACTCTATAAATCTGTTCATTCTGTTTAGATAGTCTCCTAAGTAGTAAAATGCAAGACTGTTTAGCTTTATTAGATGTTATAGAGAAAACTAATTTTGAGGAAGAAGGCCACTGATAGTCTTACTCTGTTCTAGTGCAATACAGTGAAGACAGCTATTTTTAATCTTCTGTAGTATCTCAGTAATAATTAGGCAAAACCTTTTTCAGTGGATTTTTTAGAGCCATAAACATGCAAACTCCAAATAAAATGGATAAAGATAATTTTATCTTTTAAACTAAGGTTGAGAACAAGCTATGTTTTGCTAAAACAAAGCTACACATCTCGAAGAAAAATTTATAATCCGTTTTAGCCTGTCAAAGCAGTTTCAGGGTTTCCTACAAACAGCAGCTATATCTTAATATAAATCTGTTTACTGAAGGATTTTAGTAAAAAATGAACACAAAAATTTGTGAAAACAGAGGCTGTAAAAGTTTTACACTTCAATTTAAGAAAATACTGTTTGAAAAATAAAATCAAAGAATGAATTTGGAAAGCTGTGCCACATCATATGAAAGACTACAAATAAAGGGGAACATATTTTAAGCCTTCTTATATAATCTGAGAGCTTTAAAATCTCTTTTTTCTACATCTGAAAAATGATACTAAGCAGAATGTTAACATTGGTTGCATTTTTTTGTGTTTGTGCCCAAAGCGACAGCACTCCAGGGCTTTGTTTTGGGATATCTTAATTAAACCTAAGGATGGATAAACAGATCTACACAGAATTGCACTATGACTAGTGAAGACAGACAAGGCTCAAAAACTAGCACCAATCCTTCTAGTATTTTCCAGACTATAAATTGTAAAAATTGTCATAGCACATTCCTTCTTATTTTTAAAACCAAGGCACACAGCATACAATGAACCATTTTAAGAAAATATGATGGCTGAAAGGTTTCTGCCTTTGCTCCAGTTCAAGATAAAAGTGCAAAACAGCAATTTTAGTGCGGCAGTTATTACAACCATAATACTCTAGTAGACAGTGCCAAGAAGTCATTAATGCAATATATATCTCTTTGATTCCTAAAATGCCGAGTTAATGGGCCAAATTTCACAATACCTTGTACTTGCAGTGCTGTCATTTTTTATAGCTATCAACTAAAAATAGTATGGCAGATATTAAACAGGCATTTCTTGTACTGACCTCGATTTTGTTAATCTTATAGAAAGCTAAAAAAACCTGAAAAATCCAACAGCTTAAAGAGGTTCTGATTCTTTTAATTTTGAATGTATGTTCAATGTATGTATTTCTATGTATGTGCATGCATCTACAATTTTTTAAAATATCAAAGTAGGTTTTTTGACCTTCATTCAAAATGTTATACCAAATGAATCATCAATTAATTTTCCAAATCTGGGGAAGATCTTAATTCCTAAATTAAATATGACTTATCTGTAAAAAATTACATATAACCATCTGTATCATCCAGGCTTTTTCTACATATATATACATATATAAATTCAGATAAAGACACATCCTTATATTTAGTGTTAAATGAAATCTATTTTAAGCATGGGAGAATTAATCACTGAAGATCATGACAGCAGGGACCGTAGTAGCTAGCTTCTGGTTGCATCCAAAATAAAAAAAAAATAAAAGAAATAAAAAAAAAACCAAACAACCCAAAAAACCCAAGCATACTCAAATCAAATACTAGGTTAAATTGGGAAGATGTAAGTGACTCTTACTGTGCAAGAAAATGTACACAAATACACCCAAAGAAAGAACAGGCAACTATGCATTTAAGAAAAAGAAACCTATAAAATGTGTACATCTATACAGAACATATGGAAAACTTAAGAAGTCCATTTTCAATAGCTATCAGTTGAGATAGCTACTAATGTGGTACTTCTCTGTAATATATTAATATTTTATGTAAAAGTGACACTGTGGTGTATATTAAATTTGCTAACTATCTAATGGAAATGCAGCGTGAGTTTAAAGGGAAGAAAATAAAAAGAATAGCTAAAATGCATGATCATGCTAAGACTACTGACAATAATTCTCTAACCTCTCACAAATTACGTTTTAGCTACTGTAGGGTATGTATAGGCTCGTCACAACTAATAACATTTTTCTTTCATCAGGTTTGTGTTAACATTCTGCAAATCTGAAATGTTTACTGTAACAAAGTAATGCATTATATAGATAGCATATGGTTGCTGGCTTTGTTTATATAATTTTTAAATATCTGAAAGGACCGGTTGGGCTAAAGAGCAATGTTATTGCTTCCACAGTCAGTTGATGGGTTGTTTAATAGTATTTTAAATGTTTGTTAATGATAGTCTCAAGGAAACAGAAAAGCACAGAAGCAATGCAGAATAGCAATACCACAATAGTTACAAAGATTAAAATGCCACTAGGGGACAGTAGAAAGTCACAAAATGAGGTTCTGCTGAAGAAACCAGAACAAAAGGCCTTTCTTTGTCAAAAAAAGAAATCACAAATATGCATTTCTAAATAAAAATAATTTCACATGTAAGGGTTTTAAAATTCTGCATTAAATAGCAATGCAGAAACTGGGAGATACTTCCATGAGTCTATTTTTAGGTCTTTTATATTTATGTCCAGGTATTTTAAAATATGCAGCACTTTCCCTTTAACAAGAATAAATTCATGTGTGAAAGAATTTATTTGCAGCACTTCTACAGAACTCTGATGTTCTTAAGCTCCAAAAGGTATTCACCATTACACATTAATGAAAACATACAAACTGGCCTTTGTAATATTGGCAGTTTATCTGGCAAAAAAAATTATTAGATAATGTATGATATTGTGAGATTTATGAAGCAGTAGAAATAAATGTCTAGAATTTGAGGACTTTAGAAAATGGTTAGGAAAAATCTGCTCTGTTATGGCCTATGTATGGGCACATGCCCTTCACTCAAGAGCAAAGCAGTGCTCTTCAAAAGCTCATAATAGATTCCAGTCTTCATATGCCGAATCCCTGCAAAATAAAGCAAAATACAGCTTTACCTTTCCAGGGGGAAAAAAAAGGTATCAAGATGGAAATTATACATTATTTTTCTTCATTTAGATCAGCCATGGACTCCAAATAATATCTCGCAGATTAGAAAGTTTGGTTCAAATAATTGTAAACTTTCACAGCTTGTATAAAAACATTCAGAGGTAATAACACCACAGAAATCTGCTGGGCTTATAGGTCCTTCAGATCCCATGAGCATAGGAAGTAAATGTCTATTTCAGAAACACTTAAAAATCTTTCATTTCCAAAGTAATGCATTTCAACCTAGAAATTTTCTAGGTTTTGGGAGCATCTAATCCTCAGCCATGCATTTCACAATACATAGGAGATTATACACTATCTACGGAAAATATTCTGAATAATATTTTGTTTTCCTTGATTGCAAAAACACACAAAGAGATTGCAATTGCTGAACGATTTCCCCATTCTAGAGTGCTAAAACACAGATTTAAAAGAGCAGTGCAATTGTCTCCTCACAGCTTTATAACTGTAGCCATCTGATAGCAGCATCATGAGCTTGAGCACATAACAAACCTTATACAATAATATAATTAAGCATTTGTTTGAAAATAGTAAATCTAAGAAGTGTTGTTCTATAATAAGGGATGGGACTGTTTTCAAATGGAGAACTTAACTAACATATTTTTATGTGTGAGCAAGGAGGAGTGAGGAAGTCTAATGAAGCAATGTATGTAGAACAAATACACAGGACAGGCAAACACCCTGTGCTTTAAGAGACAACTCTTGTACTGCAACACTGAAAGGAGTGTGTGAGAGAGAGATAGAGAGATAGAGAAAGAGAGACAGAGACAGAGAGAGAGGGAGTTCGAGATTGGTGTGGGGGTTGCAGAGAGGGAGAAGATGAAAGGGAGAGCATTGGGTAGGAGAGAAAGGAGGGGAGGAGACAGGGAGGGCAGAAGCCAGAGAGGAAGTGAGGAGAGAAAGAAAAAAGAGAATCATCTAAACTAACTCTAAATGTCTAAGAATTTGTATCAGACACCACAAACACAGAGAAGACAAAAACTTCAATACACACTAAAATTCATAGGTCAACAGCATAGACAAGGGACAGTCCAGAACTACTAGCCCATTTCTCAGGCAGCACTGTCAAAAAAAAATTTTAATTGGTGTAGCACTTCAATACCTGGTTTAATGAAGCAAATCTTAAGGTAAATACAGATACCACATGAATGAAAAACACAATACTGTCTTAGTCTGTGATATTTTTGTAATGTTTATTGTAAGATGGGATGTTTTGCTTTTGAAAAAAGGTTTCAAGGTACCTGGGTGATAGATGATTTAAAATTAGGTAGGGATGTATTCACTTGTATGAATTCAATAGGAGTCATTACTATGTCCTTGGAAACTTAGCTAAGATGTCTACTCTCAGGGGAAAAAAAAATGTATTTAGAGGACAAAAGGACTTCTAGAAAATTACCAGGCAAAACACTTCCGCTAACAGTGTACTTCTTCAAGCACTTCCTCAAACTCTCTGTACAGTTGTATAACACAACAAAAATACTCTTTAGTGATTTGCTGAACAGCACAGACTTATAATGCATTCTCAAACTGTAATTAAACACAATTTTTACTAAATTAAAACCCAAATCCTAAAAGGCGAAATGTGCTCAGAAGTCACTGATCGCACTTAAATTAGTCACTAAGTATATAAGCCACAATAAAGAGAATAAAGTCTGAAACTACAAGTCACTGAAAAGCAAATTACTCTGAAGTTTTTACAGTTTTATGTTGAAGGTCTCAATATTTTAGGGACACTAAAGAAGTGATACCTTATCGGTAGAAATGTTCAAAATACTAGCAACCCTGTAAAAGCAATTCATATGCAGGGAAAGAATGAAATCGTTAATTCAGGGTTAGTAAATATTTTTATACTCATTACAAAAAGAAAGATTCAGAGATGTTTCAGAAGGCTGATGCTTGGATCCTTCTCTAATACTATCTTTGTGCCTTACTGCATTTCCAGCATTTTTTCACTATATTAGACTTCACATCTTTAAGCATAGAATGATTTGTACTCACTTTTCCCTTAGCTTTCCCCAGCCACTTTTTAAAGTGCTTTACTATTTCTTCCAATTGCCTCTCAAGCAAGACCATTCTGCTGCAATACTTCCTTCCTTCTACTCTCAAAACTCATCCTCCCACTGCTGTGTCCCTTCCCTACCTTTCTACTTCAAGATTCACAGTGAATTGCTGTTTTAACTTCCAATGGCTCATGTCTCTCTGATGTAAATTCTTTCCTTGCTCTTAATCTCTTTAGTTCTTTCATTATCTCAGAAAGTCACATAATAATGTAACAACTTGTGATTTGGTATAACCCTGTAGGTCAAAGTTATGTTTTCCTACATCAGGATACATATTTGTAACAACTAAGACTCTTGTGCTTTGATATGTTTAGTTGTAATTCTCTCAAAAGGAATATTCCTTTACACATTCATTTAACTGTAGGCTGTAGTTGCTTTTAGCTGAGCTCTGAAATTTCAATTTAGTTTGTAAAAAATAATGGTCTATTCCTGTAAGAGGCACATTAAATGAGATGCTGTTGCCTGTCTTTGTATACAAAAAAAAGGATTTTCACACAATTAAAAAATGACATTGTTTGCAAAAATACTTTGAAAATTGTGGCAATATCAGATTTTATATAGAAATTAATATTCAGTATCCTATTACAAATTAAGAAAACTAGAATACCTTTTCAAAAAAATCTTTGTTAGTATTTTATTTCAGGCAAATCTATTTTTGAGATAATAACTTGCTTCTCCATGCTAAATACAGAAAGCAGTCTGGAAAAAAAAATAGTGCAAACATGCTAAAACTTAAATCTACTGATCTCCCATTTAATTCTTGGTACACGGAAAACGGTGGATAGTTCTGATACAGCACCTGATTGATATTTCCAGGGTGTGAAAACCTCCATCGTGAGATTAGGCTGATATTGCATATTCAAACACATACAATGATATATTTGTCATTGCTATTGACCTTTATCTCTCCAGTTTCCTGACAACCTTCTACAGTTATTGACATTACAAATACCAGCGACAACGTGCAGGGCAAAGTATAACCTTTCATTTACCTTCATGTCCCTCAAATGACTCACGTAGCTAGTTTCAACAAAAGCTGCAAACAATGATACTGTTGATTTTTTTTTTCTTAACTTGCTAAAATGTTTTCCATTTTCCTCTTGTTCTCTGAAAATCATGCCAATAACTCACTACAAAGGAAACGATTTCAAATGAATACAGGTAATTAGAAGTGTCAAGAAATCAGCAGAGTAGGGTGTCTGCCATCATTTCTGTGGAAAGAGTGCCAGATTCCCTTTCAAAAAGGTCTTTGTCATTTTTTAATAGAAGGTAATTAATGTAGACTACAGTAAAGTGTACAGGATCCCAGTCACTTGTCTTTCTTTCCTTAGAAATGGGACCATAAAGATGTTTTGATTTCTAGAAACAATCTTCTGAGGTTATTTTAAAATGACTTTTAATTACCAGCATAGTCTTTTTGGTACTTTCATTATTTTAATGGCAAGAAGAGGCAGAATTTGGAAAGGGCATATTTATAAGTGTGAAAAGAAAATCTTCCTTTAAAAATTCCAGAGCTAAGTAGTTTGTTTAGAAAGAGACAGCACGATTTCACATAACAGATAGTATCCACTGAGAAGAACACTAAAACCAGACCCGAACATGGAAATCTATCTACTTGTAGCTCAACATTCAACCATCCAAGTACAGAAACGCGAAACATCAATGCTTTTGTAATGAAAATTACAGATATTCAGCTTGCTGCATCTTATATACTAGTGGTAACAAAACCAATTATTTTGTCATTTTGATAACCATACCTCTGACAGACCAATGCAAATCATCTAAAAGCTGTACAAAATTTAAGATTTCAAACAAAATTGTGCACTTTATGGAAAACAATTTATTCTGAAATCTGAAAAAAAATCAGAGAATCATGGAGTATACTGAGTTGGAAGGGACCCACAAGAATCATAAAATCCAGCTCCTAGCCCTGCAGAAGACACCTCAAGAGTCACACCATGTGCCTGAAAGCACTGTCCAAATGATTCTTGAACTCTGACAGGTTGGTGCAGCGACCACTTCCCGGGGGAGCCTGCTCCAGTACCTGACCACTCCTGGCCGAAGAATCTTTTGCTAATATCCAGCCTAAATTTCCCCTAACACAACTTCATGCTGTTCTCTCGGGTTCTGTCACAGGGCACCACAGAGAAGAGATCCGAGTCTCCTCCTCCTCTTCCCCTCATGAGGAAGTTTTAACAGCAGTGAGGTCTCCCCTCAATCTGCTCTCCTCCAGGCTGAACAGTCAAAGTGACCTCAGCTGCTCCTTGTATGACTTCCTCCCAAGCCCCTTTAGCATCTTCTTAGCCTTTCTTTGGATGCTTTCTAACAGCTTGATATCCTTCTTATACTGTGGCATCCAAAACTGTACATGGGACTTGGGGTGACTGCACTAGTGCAGAGCAGAGCAGGACAATCACATCCTTTGATCTGTTGGCAATGCTGTGTCTGCTGCACCCCAGGACACAGCTGACTCCTGGCTGTCAGGACACAATGTTTGTTTAAAAATGTGTACAGAAAAACAGAAAGTCAAATCATTGTACTGCACTGATCGGTAACTTTCCTTCACGAGGAGTTAATGCCTTGAGACAAAACAACTGACCTTAATAAAAAGTATCTAAGAATGCATCTAAACAATTGCACAATCCTGATATGCTACTAATATGAACAGATGTTCTTTGCTGTCAAAATTATCCAGAACTTTTCCAATTCTAATATTTTCCTTATTTCCCTTCACGTTTCCTACTATATATTTGCCATTCCTGATCTTTGATAACACAGAGAAATAACCACTGAATTAAGAGAGTAAAGTACTTCCTCCCTTTTGTTTCATTAAGACGAACATCTAGAGGGCCTCAAATTTATATTTGTATTGATACAATGAGGTACATCAATACAGGAATTTTATTTCAGACAAAAGACCACGTGTGCAGAATATGATTAAACATTTTGAAATAGAGACATCAAAACTTTTTTGATAATGAAAAAAGGTCTTAAGAATCTAGGAGACTGGTAACAAAGCACAGTGTATGTAAGAAGGAATATCACAAATTTTAACTTTGCATTTCCATCTGTATGTTCAGTAATAGAAAAAATTTATAATAACATTTACTAACACTATTTATTTGTGTTACAATGAGGTCATCCATTTGGATTTTAAGGCAAATAGACATCTAAAAGGAAGACGCTGACAACCTTCTGATTTATGTAAATCAAGCCTAACACATTTCATAGTCTGCATGTCACTGCCAACAGGAATTAAAAAGTAGTAACAAACATAAACAGCTCTCTGCTTTGTGGTTCAGAAAATAGTTGATAGATCTTAGGGCAGAAATTTCCAGTCTCCAGTTCACATCTTTTCTTCAAGCAATATTTCCTACTGCGCATGTAGTTTCTCAACTTTAGGTGTTCTCTCATTCGAAATTGCTTGTGCTGTAACCTAAAATCACTGGAAAGACGTTCCCATATTCCAATGGTCATGATACTATTTTCCACAGCAATAAAATTCAGAAGAGTTGCTACAAGAAATCATAAAGGTTCATTGCCCACTCTACAGCTCTGAAGAATGAGAGTTGGAGAACCACTGTTCTTCGCCAGGCTTAATCTGTGTTTCTAACTCCCTTGAGCAAGACTGGCAAAGGTTGGAAAGAGCAGACCCGTAAATATATTTTAATGTTAAGGAGTTCAACCTTTCTTTGATCTTGGGACTAATCTGGCAAAGCCACAAGAGTACTATTTCAGATCAATCCCTTGCAGAGAACTGTACTTGAGTATTATATTCGCTATATAAAAGTATAAAGGCTGATAGAAGTTGAGGCAAAACAGTTGAAGCTTGTAAATAAGGAAAGAGTTTTGTCCTAAGAAGATATGAAATTACGTGGAATAGCCAGACCATACTTCTGACAACTTAAAATTCTTGTTCTCCTATTTTCTTCTCAAAATAGGTAAAAAAGTTAGCTGGAACATGGCAGGACTCAATAACGTGGCAAAATTATCTTAGAAAATATAGTAAAAAGCAACTACCCATATATCACATAAATCTACGGATACCACATAATTTCTTAAAAGCATCAAAGTGAGCAGACAGCCTAGCAAGTTCTTTCTTACAGCCATAGCTTTGCAATCAGCCAGTGGCATAAAGTAATCCTAAAAGTAATCCTAAACAGCACGGCCATCACAGGCATTAATGAAAATCAATCATTATTGGTCTGGTGTATAAATTTAGAACACTCCTCTAACACCTATAAAAACAAGTTTGGGTCACTACTTTGCAATATCCTAAATGTGTGATCTAAAACTAAGCAAATCTTTATCCTGAGCAATTGTTGCAAGCTCTCTGTGCTTGAGCTATCCCACTGTGTGTAAGACAGCAGCTCTCTGAATGTAATGCATTAATAACAGCATTAAAACCTTTCAAAATTGGACACAGCTGGACATGATAGGTGGACACATCTATTTCAGGGAATGGGAATCATCACTGTCTATATAGCAGGTATCAATGGTACCTAGACAAATTCAGAGCTGCTTTCCTGACGCATCAGGTGAATATCTCACTATGGAACTCTATAATCTGTCTGCTGGACTAATTAGAAGTCAAATAGCTCACAGAGGAGCAAGAAAAGCTACTCCCATTCATGGCACTAGGTACAAAGTTGAGCTTCCCACCTTTGGGAAATAGCTGACACTGATTAAATACTCATATTTAAATGGACAGCAGGAAAACACAAAACCCTGGTCAACAGGCATCTGAATATTTAAAGGCCTCTGTTATTTTGCTAGAAAATTCTGCCCCGGGCTTAAAAAAAAACCAATCTGTCATAAATTCCATTACAGTGGATATGTTTGAGAAAAAGTTTCTGCTGAATTCCATTTCTGTTCTAGTAGGTTTTTTTGGTTTACAAAAACACATTTAGTCCAAGCAAAAAAAAAAAAAAAAAAAAAGAAAAAAGAAAAGAAGACAATAATAACCACAACAGTAAAAACCAGCTCCATTCCTATTATTCTACTTATTTCTGTATATAATGAAAAGAGTAACTAGAGCTGGGCTGAAATTTATACACACACAAGAGGCTCTGCACCCACTGGCATTCTCATATTCTTGTCCATTCTTTACTTAGAGCAGAGAATACAAAAATGCTTTTATTTGAATTGGGAACTTTGACATATGAAAACAATTTTATTTTGAAAATTATTATATGATACAAGTCAAATATTTTTAAATTATGGTAAAGTGTATAAATTTATGCTATTTTTAGCTTGCTAAGCTAAGTATTTCAAAGAAAACATAAATATTATATGGAATATGTACAAAGTTATGTAATCAATTATGTGGAATAGTATACTAGGATTTCTTCTTCCAGTAGGTTCTTTTTCACTCTTAATAGATATCTTTAATTACTAGCAACAATACCAGTGGCTGTCTTTTAGCCATCTACTAGCATAGAGAAATAAACTGGACAGAGCTGGAATTGTGTGTTAAGCATACAACTCTTGTTTCCAATTATAGTATGCACTTGATAAACAGAAAGGAAAAGCCCTGTATTTTATGATAAAAAATAAACACAGTGAACATTTAGCTATGATGATTTCTCTGCGAAGCTAAAGAGCCTCATTCACGTGCAAAAAATCAGTGAGTTTTGCAACGATAACTTTTCTTCTTTCCCAAAAATGGTCTTTGTCATGAAATCTATATAATTATTTTATAACTCAAGCATATTTAAACAACACAAATATTTAGAACCTGCATGACACAAAAAGAGTAGCTGGTCACAAGGATGCGAGTGTCTTTCTTCACACTGTTTATACTCATGCATCTCAGTGGGTGAGTTTTTGAAGGATCACAAATAAATTAAACAGGA
Organism: Passer domesticus; assembly: GCF_036417665.1. Classification (NCBI taxonomy): domain Eukaryota; kingdom Metazoa; phylum Chordata; class Aves; order Passeriformes; family Passeridae; genus Passer; species Passer domesticus. The sequence goes on from NC_087479.1 coordinate 30,306,596, forward strand.
AGTTGTTTTAAATTGGCATTGGATGTTCCCTCAAAACTTTTCCTAATTCTGTACTTGCTACAGAAGTACAGATTTCACTGTAGCAGAGTTCAGCATAGTAGTAAACAGTTTCCCCTTGTAAGTGTGCACATGCATGTAGATGTCTCCATACTATGTTGGTGGAACAAAAATTGCAATATTAACGCCAAGAAGGCAATATAGCTTAGCAGTGGTTATCCTATTTGCCCTTTGTGCAAGGTGCAGGAGCATTTGGAATATCAATATAGTTGAAAAACACCCTCCACCTACTACATGTTCATTTCTATCAAGCTAGTTATTTGGAAGACAAGAGAAGGAAATAATCCTTGAAGTAGCCAACAAGTTCTATAGAGTCACCTGATTTAAGCCAATGTGGAACATTTTTACTTATTCAGTGAGGACATCTCTTTTTGAAATGTACAATAAGTCATGTGTGTACTCTCTCTTTTAAGAACAAGAAACAACATGCAATAACAAGATAATTATTAATATATAATATGTAATTATAAGATTAACAGCTAAGAAAATAATAAAATCTAAATGGAAGTTTAAACAATAATAAAGAACATCTAAAACATAATTCAACGTCTTAAAATTAATTTTGAAAAGGAGTTAATGAAACTGTGTTAGGGATTTCAGTTGCTGAGGTACCAAACTAATCCAATATGAATACAAAACTATGTCAAAAGCATCTTCCCACTCACATCATCAGCAAAACTGGTCCCTGCTACAATATTCTAAACAATATCAATCATTACCTTGTTAATTCCAGAAAATGCAGGCACAAATTACTGCCACTTGGTATCACCAAGATATTTTTCATTGTCATTGATATTGTATTTATTTCAAATTTAATAACTAATTTTGCAACTACTCCTTGCTATAGCTTTCACATTTCCTTAAGCAAATGATGTGTAAATTCCTGGAAGGAGATACAAAATCTTTAACTAGGTAAGACTAGAGATATGAACACTGAATTTAGAATTAGTAGCAGAACAAGATTTAGAACAGTACCAGAATATCTGAATCAGTGTGGCATCTAGGAAGATCTTACCAGTGGTCTCTGCCTCTTCATGAGTAATAAGGAATTATCTCTCCCATTTACCTCAAACTGTGAAAGAATTAATCACATGATTAAGGAAGATCTGAATTGCCTTGTACATGTATGTTCTCAGGATCTTTAAGCAGGAAATTGGGAAGTTTTACTTTTTTCAGGTTTGCATTTTTGCTTTTATGAACTAGAAAATAAAAAATATTTTGGGGGTTAAAAACAGAATTCAAGCCCATCCACTTTCACATACCATTTTAACATATCTAGAAATACTCAAAATTAAACCAAACTTCTCAATGGCATTCCACTTTGATTATATTTTTCTCAGGATCTATGCTCACTGTTTTGCTCAGAATAAAAAAGGGTCAGGCTTCTTTTCATCTGCATAACTGAAATACAGTGATACAGTCCAAAGCAATAGAATTAACAAAACAAAAAATTAGTATTGTTAAGAAACAGTTAAGTGAACTCATGTTTTAGCTCTATTTTGGCTTACACCTAAATGCTAAGCTTATGCTAAATGCTAAACTTATCCATGTCCCAATACAGCTTTGTTGATTGTAAATAGACAGGCCAGATATGTGTCTCTTCTCCCACATCCTCTTTTGACACTCAAGAAAAAAAGTTGTTAATGGAACAACAGACACTAAATACATGAAGAACAACAAAAGGGCCATGAAGAAAGAAGGAAGGAGTGTAAGATTTTCATTATGAACAAACACAACAGAAAAAAGTCCTGGAAAATCCCATTATTCTTTTAGAAGTCTACAGCTCATAGCAATCTAGTCTAATGGATCAGAAGGATGAAGTTCCCCAAACTTCATGTAAAAATAAATGTGCTAATAATTTGAAGAATAGAAAAAGGAAACTGCCTCCTACAGAATTCATTACTCCAGGTAAGCAGACCCTTGTGCTTTAACATTTGTGCAGCAAAGCCCATAAACATTTTTCTCTACATTCTTTCATAATTGTCAAATAAGAAATTCTGGATCACATAACTTTTTTCCCACTTAAAATCTATGTAACATTGATATTTTTTGCATTAACATAATTGCTATGCAGTGTAGCAAATGTGACTCATTTTAATGCTATATCGATATGTCTGACCTCATAATAAATATTACGGTCCTGATCTTTAAATGTTGAACAGCAATTCTTGGGTCAATGGCATATTAATTGGAGTCAACTACTTTCATGAATTGTTAATTAATTACTTTTGCTGTTTTGCACATTATACTAATTATAAAAGAAAAAAATATATAACTTTTCTTCCACTAGACAGAAGAATAACATTTAACTGCTGAGCCAAAATAGAGATAATCCATATTGTTTCATTCTGTTGCACAGGTGCTAGTAGGAGCCTTCTTAAATATTAAGATGCTTTGGGTAAGAAACAATACTAAGAATATTTTGTAGTATAGTGGGACAGCTATAGAGTTGACACACAAGTAAGCAAGTTGAGTTCAAGCTCTTTTATTTCAGGACTTTTCACGTGAGCAGAGCTGCCTCCAGTAGCTAGTTCAAGGTGCAGATATACAAAATTTGTATTACTTAAAATTGTATTTACAAGTATGCAGGCTAAACTGTTGTAGCACTTGTGGACACCGAAGATTACTTGATAATCTATGTATCATACAAACAAAAAAAAAAATGCAGACTGTGCTCCCGTATAAAAGGACAACATTGTCTACTTACCCTGCAACTTCTCTAAAACAGTGTAATTTGATGAGAAGTGTGGTTATGTTAGTCTAAATTCTACAGATTGAAGACTCAGACCTACAAATCTAATTGTACTCTTAAAATGAAGAGGTTACTGAGAAAAACTACTTGAAACACTCTCAACTTCTTAAGGGAACACTACCAAGAATGTGTTAAAGTTAACTCTTAGGAAGTCAGGAAGAAGCAAAATTCAAGTTAGCCAAGTAACATTAAATATGAAGTGGTATATTTCATAGAATCAGAGAATCAGAGGATCATAGAATCACATAGTCAGAAAAGACTAATAAGATTATCACATACAACCATTATTCCAGCACTGCCAAGTCCACCACTAAACCATGTCTCTAAGTACCATGTCTACATGTCTTAAATACCTTCAGGGACAGTGACTCAACCTGGACAACCTGTTCCAATGCTTGATAATCCTTTCAGCAAAAGAATTGCTACTAACACCCAATCTAAATGTCCCTGGCAAACTTGAAGCTTTTTTCTCTGGTCCTGACACTTGTTACCTGGTTGAAGAGACTAATGCCCACCTCACTACACTCCCCTTTCGTGTAGTTGTAGAGAGCAATTAAGGCTCCTCCTTCAACCTTTTTTCTGGCTAAACACCCCCAGCTCCCTCAGCTGCTCCTTCTATGAATTGTGCTACAGACCCTTCCCCATGACCCCATACAGACATCAGTGATCTTGTAGTGAGGGGCCCAGTTCTGAACACAGGGTTTGAGATGTTGCCTCACCAGTGCAGAGTACTGGTGGGACAGAGGGACAATCACTGCTGTGGTCCTGCTGGCCACACCATTGCACATACGGACCAGGATGTCATTGGGCTACCTGGGCACACACTGGACCGTGTCCACCTGGCTATTGACCAGCACCCCCAGGTTCTTCTCTATCAGGCAGCTCTCCAGGGAAGCAGACCATTGTGCTTTACCATTGGTGCAGCTAAGCCCATAAATTTCTCCACATACTTTTATAATTGTTATATAAAGAATTCTGGACCACTCTTCCCCCAGCCTGTAGCACTGCCTGAGGTTGCTGTGATCCAAGTGCAGGACCTGGCATTGGGCCTTGTTACATCTCACATGATTGGCCTCACCCCATCTACCCAGCCTGTCCAGATCCCTCTGCAGAGCCTTCCTATCCTTCAGCAGATCAACACTCCTGCCCAGCTTGGTGTCACCTGCAAACTCACTGAGGCTGAGTTTGCTAATAAGAATATTAAACAGAACTGGCTCCAATACTGAGCCCTTGGGAGCATCACTTGTCACTGCCTACCAACTGGATTTGATTCCATTCAGCATCACTCTCTGGGCTTGGCCATCCAGCCAGTTTCTATTTACTATATTCTATTGTCCTCAAATACTTTCTTTCCCTTTATTAAAATCCACATTCTATAGCTTAAGCATTTTATATTTTCCCAAATTGCTTATCAACAAGCATATTGTTTTTAATGCCATCATAACCCTTTGTATTGATACATGGTTAATTTTTTTTTTTCACCAAAGGTAGAGTAATTCACACGCTTAATTCCAATTCAGTTACTTTTGCACTGTTTACTGACAGTTGAGGAAAAAAGACCATTTGGGACAAATCAGCTTCAGATTTAGGTGGCCTAACTGAATGCCTGGAAATTTTCATTATCAATATTTGTTGTGATATTTATCATACTAAGTTTGGTGTAACAGGTAATATTTTCACATTTCATATATGAAGAGTATGATTACAATTGTTTTGTATGCAATGATAAAAACATAAACATTTAGCATCATCAAGCCATTTCAGAGGACTCAAGGTTGCCCATGAAATTGGTATTTTAAATTCCTTTGTTTTGCTATTTAACAATGCCATTTGAAAAAGGATGAAAAAGTTTTGATTAAATATATGATTTTTAAAATATAAAAAATATATGTCACAGAACTTGCCCAACAGGTCCAACAGGACTTGCTAAACAGCCTCTGAATATCCTATCTCATTCTTCCTCAGACTTGGTTGAGTGCAACCTTCTTGTGTTGAAAAATTACAATTAAAAGATCCACTGACACTGCTGAAGCAGAAATCCCTTCCTGTTTACGTGTCAAGACTGCAATTTGTCAAGGGTTTCTGAAGATCTCCAGTTTAGTTATGAGTTATTTAGTTATGAGTTATGAGTCAATTTTACTACACTTCTAAGTTAACACCATGGTACACAATAACAAGACAACAGGATGTGCAGAAGGAACGTATTTAACAAAATAATATCTTCCAGAGATATTACATTCGTAAGTTCAGCACATATGATTCTGGCACAGTTTTTCATCAAAACGGGTAGTGGATAATGTAATAACAAAAAAAATGTTCACAGGAACATTTTGGTGTCATGAGATGGGTCGAAATCAATTTTAGACAATAGTCCCTTTTCTCATGAATGGGACCATAACATATATAAAAAGATTAGCTTTCTATGGGAAGTATTTTGAAAACAATGTTAAGGTCAGGGACAGAAACACTTAGCTAACAAGACTCTAATTCTGACTCCTCCTAAAACTGCAAGCTAGTGGAATATTTTTGTTTAGACTTTCAGCAAAACAGCTCAGTTTGACAGACATTTTCAGCCAGCTCTAAGTTTAAGAAAAATCAAACTAACCCAAAGCAGGGTTTCTAAAAATTGTTGGGAAATTAACTGCAGTGGTCACTACCATTTTGTGAAAATGTATTACTCAACCAAAATACAAGAAGTATTTTATGGTTGGTGAGTTATCCTTCTGCTCAGTCAGATTACATGCATTCAATAATTTTTAGAAAATCATGTGGGCAAAAGGAAAGTAAAACGAAAATGCATATATTATCTATGACCAACATAAGGTTTTTCAGAAAGTAATTTGGAAGTGTCTTACTGTATCCTGTTTAGTTTTTTTTAAGCTAGGAAGCAAGACACATCAGACAGAGTGAAGAAAGAAATCTATTCCACTAGCAACACACTATCCAATCACAGCACATCTGCTTTTCTTCTGTGGTGATAAGGATGCACAGATGTTTTTTAATATCCATAAACCAATATGCTAACTATAAAAACAAAGGAACACATACAATATACTGCCAGTAATTCTATTAATCTAAGATAAAAACAAAGATGAAACTGGAATGAATCGGTTTCTTAAAACAAACTTCTTTCTACTTATAAATCAGAGTACTAAAGAGAAATAAATACATATGTATCCTAGTGATCTAACACCCATCCCAAGCTAGCCCCATCTTGTGTCACTGCCTAAGTCATGCAAATTACACCAGAACTGCCAGTTGACTAAGATTAATGACACTGCGCCAGCTTCTTTGTTTCTCTCTGCGGCCGTTTAGTGTGAAATACTATCCAAAAACATTATCTATCCTCTATTAATCCCACAAATTTGTTCACACCATGCACATTGTTTAGGGCAATTTACAACAGGAACATACTGAGCACAATTGCATTTAATTACTTGGGTTCTAATTACATTCATTAAAGGCTAATAAAATAAATGAAACAGCTTTAAAAGCTTCTGCAAAACACATGGGTCTTGTCTCCCTCATGAAGCATGCTATAGAGGTTTGATGTGAAACATAGATTTCAACATATATGTCTGGCTATTTTGTATCACTAATATGCACAAAGACACATAATGTGTATTTATTTATTTATTTATAAACCATATGCATTTCAATTCTGAATGATCCTGAATATTGCTGATATTATGTATATTACCAGTCATGATGATGCCAGGCACCCCAAACTACTCTTTAATGTGGTATGTTGAGATGGAGGAATATCAGTTTTAGCATTCTGACCCAGTTAATTTAACTCTTTCCATCTCTTCTACAGAGTTATTCCCCCATTTTCTCTCATCCTATACCTGCATTATGAAAGATACAAACTGACACCAGGAAGAGAGTAAAACAGTAAGAAAAAGAATAAGAAAAGAGCAAGGAAACCCACTTTTTTATTTTTTATATATTCTTAAAAATATTTTGTTAAGGCTCATTTCTAATGTTCATTTAAGGATCTGAATTTTTTCTCAGTAGCTATTTACATTTAAAAACATATTCTGCACACTAGGCAGTCTAAATAAATCTCCCATGGTGGTTAAAAATGCAGCCGGTTAATAACACAATTTCCTAATTCTTATGTTTTTATGCTATTTCCATTGCGCTTAGAATGCAGTTTATGGCAAAAGACGGAGCCTGGAACATGTAGTTGACAACTATGCCAGAGAGAATTCAGCACTGGATATTTAGGAAAAAGTGCTTATGCTGAGCTTTGCAGTTACAACTGTTCATTGTTCTTGGATTTACAAAAAGATGATCCTAGTAATCAGTAAAAGAAATAAAGTTCTGTTTTATCATCATAAACCTTATACTATATATGTATGTGGTCTTAGCTGAAGATCCAACTTGGCACACTTGGAAATTTAAAACTCTAAATATTCTGCATCATAAATACAATGGTAATCAAACATGTCTGCCAACAATTAAAAAATATACAAACTTACACAAGTTGTGCTTTATGAAAAAATTCAAATAAAAATTAGAAAGAAAATCAGCCCTGTAGAATCTTAATAAATGCTTTTAAGTGCCACGAAACACTCAAAGATTTGGTAGAGATTCTGTGATGTAAATCAGGTCCACCCACCTAATGTATCTTCCTCTTATCATTTACTAAGCATTCTCTGGCTAGAAATTTGTTACTTTAAAAATATTTTAACACTTTCTGTAATTTTAGTCCATTGCTGACAAAATAATCATATTTTACCTTAAAATAAAATATAAACCAATTTTTCTGTTTGGAGTATGTTTCACAAGAAGCAGGCTGTGCTGGCACAGCACTTCAGGCAGTTTAACTGAGAGCAATAAATTAACAATGGCTATATGCACCATTTTAGAAAGTCCACCTTAAAATTATACAACTTTGCCACATACATGTCTCAAACTGTTTCTTATTATGACCACAGGATCAATTCCTTTTGCAAACTATTTAAAGAGCAGACATTTAAAGAAATCATATTAATCCCTCATTCAGATATATAAACCCCTCATTCGTGAATCAACATTTGCTTTGGAGCAGGGAGGAGGGGCACCCATCCTGCACAACAAAGCGGCAGCTCAATACAGCTGCCATCTGGCTTCCTCCTGCAGTTCACTTCCCATAGCAAACAAGATCCACAGTTTAAGGAGTGTTGGGGAAGGGAGAGGGGGTGCAGTTTTAACTTTACAGCTTTATGATGAGGCATTTTTCCACTCTATAAAAACCCCTCTTAATACAGGAGAATGGAAGGCTCAGGAAATTGTTAGTAGGATAGAAAGCCTTTCACTTCTGTGTTTCTGGTTCAGATCCATACCAACTCAGTGGTAACCAAATACAACTGCTACCTAAAGGACTTTTTAATGAAATGAGTTAGCTGATCTCAGTACAATACCTAGAGAGCATGCGTCCATATCACTAGAAACATCAAATACAATAAACTCATTCCTCCTCACTGTGAAGGAATTGCTTCTCACCAGTAGCAGCTGACAACATCCAGGCATAAACCAAACTATGTTAACTACAGCAGAAGAAAGAATGTTAAAAGCTTGACACAGTGAAGAATCTTCTGTGTGATATGTTGTTTCTGCTGAAGTTCATAAAAGCACAAATTTTTCAAATTTCAGGTTATGGGCTAATGTCTATTGTCTTTGTGTTACCTTATGTAGGAGTGAGGGAAATCTAAGAATCTAACTGTTTAGCTTTGCCTTTATAGTGAGCAGCTAAAGACAAACTGATGGCCATAAAATCTCTACTTTTCTTACTGTTGTCTTATAGTGAGCATTCACCATTTTGCTACATTTACAAAATAGTAATAGAACCAAAGATTCAGGCTGTGTGCTCTGGTGGTTCTGTGAAAGAAAGATAAATATATGCTGAAGCAATGACAAAGGTGCTGGTTTAAGCAGTAATATAAAACCTAGCAGTTTACTTGTTGCAAACAGTCCTTTCCCAATAAATTATCATTAATAACAATGAAATCCCTAAAAGGTTTCATTGACCTCACTAGAGTTTTTTTATTCCTTCAGTGGGATCTGATTTTATACATATTACTGTTGAAGTATTCAAACTGATATACAGCATAATGAAATGTGAGATAATTTCTTCCCATACCAAAAAAGTAGTATCCAATTTATAGTCAAAGTAAAAGAAACTTGAAAATTAAACCTTCATGTTGTTGGCAAGGTCAAACACTGTTCTAATACCATACAGCTGAATGGATAATATCCATTAACACTGATCAGTGAAAAACACCAACAAAATGAATAAATAGAACCCAAAAGCTAATGACCTCAATCCCTAGCAGCCCCTTGACCCTTATTACTACAGCTGCTGGTGTAGGAAAGGATTAAAAGGGGCTAGAAATCATTGAGTTAACATACGAGGGTCCAGAAATTTGACCCTGGTTACTTACAACACATATCCTCTACTAAAAATGAGTATAAAAGAATTAGAAACAGGGCTAGCAAAGGTCAACTTGAGTGCAGATAAACTAGGAAAAAGAGGACTTGAAAGGCAAAAGGGTTTTCTTTCTCCCACAGCACTTTGTTGTAATCAAGACGGTCTAAGGAGAGAAGCAGGAGTAAGGTAGCTGGCATTGCTGAATATCCTAGATAAACTTTTAGGATGCATAAACTTTCCTCATGTCTTAATCAAAAGCAGCAGCTTTCAAAGCTAAATAAAAGACAGCTACTCACCATTAGATATGTAGCACCAAGTCCCTACTCCATTAGACATATGAATAACATTTCCATCACCATGACTAGAAAACTGGACTTCCTCATTAAATGAAATCATACATTCAATAACCATAACTCTTTTCAAACTGTCTCTGAAATACTACTATAATAAGATCCTTTCTAGGTACTCAGGTCAAGATCAAAAATGGTAATCTACAAGCAAATACACAAAAAATCCCACAGACTTACAAACTTATCTCCATAAACCTGCAGCCCTGATACACACACACACTCACTCATTCACATTGGGCAACCTTAGATGCCATCCCATCCAACCTAAAAAAAAAATCTTGTGATACCATCCACAGAACCATTAACTATACAAAGGAGGCTTTTATTAAAAAGTACACCTCTACAAAAAGATTGTGTTTATTTGAAAGAGATACCTGAGCACCACAGAGGAAATTACAGCTGTCAAATAAAGTCAATAAGGTATTTGGCACTTCAAGAAAAAATCACGAACCAATTATATGCAATTCCAGAATATGTCATTTTAGAGATATTTTCCGAGAACCACCCTGGAACAGTCTCTAGCCTCAGAAAACTCACCATCAGGAACATTTTAGGGACAATCCAAAGACATGGAATGAATGAAGACCGTATTTGAGCAGAAAACATAAAATCTCTATTATCACTGTAGTAAATAATCTCTCCACAGAACCACCACTATCTTTCAATTCTACAACTGCACTTTCAGGAATATAAACAGTTTATTCCAGTAACTTGCCATTGCAAGACCTATGATCAGTGTAAAACTATTTGGAGTGAACAGACACACTCTAGAGAGGATTAAGTACCCATATGTGAACACCTCTCAGTAGCCACTCTGTTTTTGATCTTTCATTCCTTCCTCTCTGATGGCTCACACACTGTGCCCCTATGCTCAGGTGAAAACCAGAAACACTTTTCAAATTCTGGTAAGCAAAACCTGCAACTCTACTGGATGCCAAATAACATGGATGCTGGAAAGCCGCTTTATAGCACATTTTAAACTCCCTTCCTTGTCTCTCAGATTAACCAGTGTTTCACATGCAACAAGCACCTTTTTTCCCCACAGATAAGTGTAGGTATTTCTCCCCTGTTCTCCCCTAGCCCCATATTATCCTGTCTCTTCCACAAGTACCAACTGCTTTTCTTTCAAAGACGGCTGAATTGATGCATGTCTGCTATCTCTGAGCAACTGTTCTCAACTTTTATTTAGCTGCTATTTCTATTTCACACATGGAAGAGAGACTTCTGTGCCTGTAAGCATAACTTTTTCAAATATTTCAATTGGTGTAATAAAAGCTAATACAGAGAGACCTCTGTATGACCTTCCCATATTTCTTTAAAGTCAAGCTTGTTGAAGACCAAAGCAAAAATCTGAGACAATTAAAAAGTAAATCATGGCATAATAAAACTTCAGATTCCTTCTACTTTCAAAATTCTGAAACTTAGAGCAATTTTCAATATTTTAAAGAATTTTTCAAGCATAACCAGTAAGCTTTCAATAGGTATAGGTATGCCTATAGCTCTGAATACTCAACAATGTTTAATTAACTTGTTTTTCTGAAAACAAAGTTTGTTTTTGTCACAGATATATAAACTCAACAAGAATGAAGAAATAAGTACTTCCTGGAGATGATGTCATGATTCACACACAACAGAGAACTCAGGATAGGGACAAGCGTGAGAAGACATAATATTGGGTCAATTGTATTGTCTACATTTTTCATCATTAATTTCTTGCATGAAACACATCAAATACTATGAAAGAAGTAATTTTTGAACCATCTGTGGACCTAAGCAATTACAATAAGATGAGAAAGAAAACAGTTCATCAAACAACAGGGATTAGATTTCACTGAGGGTAGGTGAAGAGCCATACAGTAGAAAAAGAATTTCAAAGCCCTCTGTGCCTTACCTGAGAAAACAGATTGTGCATAATTTTGTGATATTTATGAAAGAATGTTGAGTGGTGTTTATCTACTGAAAAAGAGAAAAAAAGACTGAAACAAAAAAACCATACATGAATAACTAAGAAACCAAGGTGTGATGAAAGAGTCTAGTCTCACAGTAACTTAGGCAACCACATCTAAAAACCTTTACATAAATTTATTAAACTTTGTAGGGGAAACTATCTGGTTCTTTGTTGCATCTATTCATAAGGCAGCTGCAATACCTCATTTTATAAGCAGAAACATAATTTTTCAGTTCATGTTTAATAATAGCCCAGTTTATGATAAATTGCTCTTTTGATAACTGCCCTTTACTTTAGAGAATGTATTTTTCCTGCCTTGTGGTTTATTTTCCATTCATGTTTTCATGGGTAATATAGTACCACCTCCCAGTATCTGTTTTACTAGACTAAGCAAACCAAGCTCTTCAATTTCCTTGAGGTTTACCTTATTCCATTTCATCTCAGTTGAACTCATCTTTATTAAAAGCAGATAACCAAAAATGCACCACAGTATTCCAGGTGAAGTTCAGACATATGAAAGTCTTGCACAATGCATTTAACACTCGCCTGTCTTAACTATAAATACTTCAGATCCACAAGAAGTTCCAGCTCTTTAAATGTTTACAGTCAAAAAAGTGTAACTTAAAGCAGAAATTGTTGTTATTTTCACCTTATCTTACAGACTTTCATTCAACTTTGTACAGAATTCGTATTTTGTATTACTGCATGCTTCAAGGTTACCCAGCAGTAAGGTATTTTTGCATGAAATCTTATCTCTTGTCTGCTGTAACACCTACTACTTTTTTAGCATGTTTTGTTTTGCCAGTGTCATTAACAGAAATACTAAATCCAATATTTCCCTGAAACATTTCTTGAAGAATCCTATTTCAGCATGATACTTTCTTTTTCAATAACATCTGTGGTCTCACTACATATTTTTTAATCTTAATTTATAAATGCCTTCATTAGTCTACACATTAAGCTTAAGATCAACATTGTAGTCTATAAATTTAGTGAAAGGACAATGAAAAAAGTTACCCATCACAAATATGTAACTGGATTCTGACATTAACAGTAACATTTGTTTTCCATTCTGTATCTGGGAAGTTAATTTCCCATGGTTACAGAAGTCCTAGTAGGGTTTCTCTCTCTAATAATATTTCAGGAATCTGAATGTATCTAATATATCTAAATATATACTAGACCCCTGAGTGTTCTTCCAGTAGGATCTGTTTAAAAGCTCTTCTGTAAGTGAAACAGCATTTACAACTCTAAAAGACAAAGGTAGGCATATCCTCTTCCTTAAAGCACAGCACCATGCTAATACAATGTTTTTCAAAAACAACATACACAGGCACATCTTCTTGGCTTAAGAAGATAAAAAGTATGCATACCTCTGAAGTAAAATAACTTTGAAGGAAAACAAATGCATATTGGGGTAAATACTGCCACAGTATTAGTATGCACTAATGCATGATCCTTTGTAAAAGATAAAAAATCACACACAATACTCTGCTGAATTGCCTGGTTTTCTTGCAAAGAAAACCACAGCAGACTCTGCAAGAGCAAATCAATCAATTTTTCTAATTCCAGTAAGAATCTAACTTGGTAAAAGTCCTAAAAGATTTATAGTTACAAAGATATTTTTAAAGTAATAAAAAATAACAAAATAAGGCATATTATACTGCTGTATCAGTAACAAAATGTATACAGAAAGCCTGAGAACTTGAAAGCTGAAGTCTTGAGTTTAAAAACCCTACCAGGAAGCTTCTGGATCATTGGATTTTTGGACCAAATCCCATAGACATTCTTGGACCGAGTCCCATGGGCTGTTAGAATAAAGTCAAAACCTCCACACTTAATCATACAGAACAATGGAATGGGTCTCATTTTTTCAGTTCACATTAAATCCACAATGAAGTCACAAAAATGAAGAGCTAACTACCTGTTACTGGACAAATCGGTATTGAGATATACTAGAATGCACAATTATCCACTGATTAAACCAAAAGGTTTTAAGAAAAGAAAGAAGTACACAAATATTTCTCCCTTGGCTTGTTTTTATTTCTACTGATGCATGGCCAAAAAGTGTGACATCAGTAAAAAATAATATATTTTCTCCACATTTTCTGCTAGAGTCAGAAAAATGCCTTGCCATTCCCAAGCTGTCTCTATTTAACAGTTTTGTAACTTTGTACCAATTTCAAGCAAGTTGAAAATTTAACTCTTTATATATGACACTAAAAAATGTAGTTAATAAGAATTTGTTTTTGAATCAACACAATAACAAAGTCTCTAAAAGAAAGCTGCATCTACACCCCAAAATTGTCCCAGAATAGCTCTCCACACTTCTGATTTGTAAATCCTCTTCTAAATGAATTATAGTATTCTGCTTGTCTTCAATGGATTAGAATACACATTAATACTATATACATTTCACTGTGCTGAACTTGTAAAATACAGTGTTACTGTATTTAGTAATGGTGAATACTTTTATAAGCAGCACACAAATACATTACTTTGAAGCTGGTTTACAGATACTGCTATCTGTTAAAATATGACCTGGCTTCAAAGCCATTAATCCAAATCAGACTGTAGCATACCTCTGATGTCCAACAAGCACTAACTGGTAACATTTCCCAATTATAAACTTCATTCTTATGAATGTAGCAAATGAAGACGTGGAAGTGGATGAGATCTCATTTTGGATAAGAGTCTAGTCCTTGTTAAAATGTTATTACTGCAGAGCTGGTTATACATCATCATTGATATAACAATAACAGATGTCTTACTTGTGCATTCCATTTCTGCCTGCCTTTCAGCTATGATTTTACAACTTGTAAAGGATTAAAAAAAAATTGCCAAAGGATTTACAAGAGACTTCTGCAGTATTATTTAGAAGACAAGTGTCATATTGTTTTTACAAACTCGTCAACTAACATAACTCTCATTTGAAAGACTACATCATGTTTTACTTTCCTGGTCTGTGAAATTATTGATTAGGGGCTAAGTTTATCAGTATAGATTACTACATGTGGTATCACTGACAGCTAAAACCTAGTGCTAACCATGAGGATACTGCCTAAGAACACTCACACTTGCAAGAAATTGCATATAAGGAATAGTATTATATTCTCCCCATGTTTTTATGAATTATGCATTGATTAGTGATTCTATAAATAGTTTAAAATAGTATGGGGAATTGATTTTAAGCAGTTTCCTTTTCATTGTTCTTTCTTTTACTTAAATAAACAGGAAGATTATAATTACTATTTTAAACTTCCTTAACCAAGGAAGTTTAAAAACTTGATCCATATTTTGTCATGAAGATTATTGTCACAATTCAGGGAAGGGCTAACTTTTCAAAGGTATTCTTAGAAAAGCCTTGTGGCATGGAAAAGACACATTATACACACCTATAAAGTAACAGAATAAATATTCCAGTTAATAATGAGCCTGCATTGTAGCTAGAAAATAAGGAACAGTTCTCCAGTTCCCCAAATGAGCACTCTGAAATAGCTAATAAAAATGCTGAAGCCCTAGCATTTAAATTTGAACCATGAATGTTACAAATAATCATTCCAGAAATTTTAGTTTTTGCCACAAATATTTACTATTATCTCCACTGGAAACTTTCTTCTTGTGAGGATTCCATAATCAAATTCTTAATCTATTTACATTTTCAGTTTCAGTTTACAAAATCAAATTTAATGCAAAATCTTTGAGATGTTGTTCTTCAACTATTTTTTACCAAAGCTGTATAAACTCCATGACCATTCAGTAACTAACTCATATTTATGGCAATTCAGAAGGGTACAGAAATCACACATCCACATCTGAGGTAGTCGGAGGAAGCCACACAATGAAGCTTGCTGGATTAGCCCAGCAAATTAAAATAGAACACTGATAAAAGTACCACCACACTAGCACAGCATTCTGCTTTCTGGACCCAAGCTGGACTCATCTTGACCATTTCAAAGCACAGAAAGAGCAGCTCACATTCATTTGCATCACTCTGTATAGATAAGAAAGTTCAATTCATCTTATTACACAGTTTTTCTAAAGCTCGACCTTTTTCCCCCTAAAAATTACTTTATCAGTTTAAAAATTCCTAGTCATGCAAATTATGAATTTCACTTAGATGTGGTAAATCAAAGACACATAAAAACTTAATCAGTTTCCATCTTTAGAAATTAGGCCTAGGTAGCACACCAATCATGACCATAAGAAACATCAGTTTAAAGATAAGCGATAGATAGTATACAATATTTTTGCAAGAAAGCCAAGCATTCTATCCAGTGACAGTATATAAGCCTTTCTCTGATATCTGTAATAAGTGGGAAAAAAGGACAAAAAGATTATTTCTGGGAGTCATCAGCTGCAACTCTAAGATGACAATCTACAGCACTACTCACAACTCAAATCAAAACTTCAGTTGTTTAAAGGCTGAAAAAGACTTCATGAGACAATATATCAAACACTGAAGACTCTATTTTCCTCCATTATTATTTATTTATTTTCTGCAGTCAGCGGGCAAATAACTGCTTTAAGTACATCAGTGTTTACATAAAAATTATGTAAACATAATTACATAAAAATTAGTTTCAAGGTAGAAAGAAAGCCATCCTTCCAACTGGTGCAAAGTGTCCACAAGATACAGGAAATATTTCCATGTCACTACTGTATTTCTGGAGAAGTTTCCAGTGCTGAGAAAATGTTATGGTCAGCTGAGATTCCGCTACAACATTATTGCCAACTACTACAAACAGTATTCCAGAGTCAGCCTCATCAGTGCTGCTGAGCAGAGAGAAGTCATGGACCTGCTGACAATGCTCCTCCAAATGCAGCCCAAGATACTCTTGGCCATTTTTGCCATGAGGGTGCATCACTGGCTCACAGTCAGCTTGCTGTCCACCAGGACCCCAACATTCTTCTCAGTGAAGCTGCTTTCATAACAATACATAAATTTAGCCTGATTACAAAACAAAATGCTTAAAGAAGGCCTTTGAAGAACATCAGCAACAAATTTAGTGTTTAGAACCTTAGCGAACTTCATCTGTTTAACTTCTCAAAGAAAAGTTTAAGAGGTGATCTGAGCAGCAACATTCACTTTATATCGATATATTTACTATTTAACTGACCAAAATCAGGAAAACAAGACACAGCAAAACTAAGTGATAAAAATATAGCTGTACAAGTTCAAATCAGGTTACTTACAATTGACACTAAAAGTAATTAACCACAATGAATTTAGTAAGGGTCTGTATTTCTGGATGATTTTTAATTAAGTTCTAAATATATTTTTGGGTACCATTTTGTCTCAAAATGATGCCTGCTAATTCAGGTGCTGAATTATAAGCAGTAATTAATGAAAGAAGTATCTAAAATATATATTAAGCAAGAAATCAGACTAAATGATCATGGTGACTTTCCTTCCAGCCTTGAATCAGAAAGAACATTTAAATGTTAGAAAATTAGATAAAATTTTAAACTCATTTTGAATGCAATTGCTTAAAGAGAAACACAGGAATTAGGCCTTACATATATAACACAAATACTATCAAATATATTGTTTACAGTACTAGAACTAAATGTGGAAATCATAAACTCTTTCAAAAATACATTTTTATCTCAAATGGCATAATCTAGTAAGCTCTTGTATTGCTTTGAGCAGTCTCATCAACTTGCCTTGAAAGACTGCCATGCAACATGGCAGTAGCCTATGTTTTAACTTACCCTTAGGGACTACTTAACCTCTTGTTTTACTTTTTCTAGAACAAAGCAACAGTAAGGATAACCAAGAGATGATATATATGTCATAACTATGTAAAGGTCAACAAGGTTTAAACACATTGGGTTCTACTCATAAATATTTGACTAATAGGAGTGTATTTTTCATCTTAAACCCTAAGATTGGCATCTCAGTATGTTGGAAATTATTCTGACTGAACATGTACAATACATGGTTCTCAAGTTGAATTTCTCCAGATATGTGCTTCAATGCCAATGTCAAAAATCAAGGACTGGCAATAATTCTTCTCTTATCATTCCTTACATTATAAAGATAATTGACCACATCAGCATGAGTCATATAATATGCCCAATTTTGATCCTGCTCACATTAGCATTCAATGATTTTGGATTCACACTAGGGTACTTCAGAGACTGGTTTTATACAACTCATTATTAACCAAGTGAAATCTTCATTAAGTTTGTAGATCAGAAAGAGCAAACTAGTTTTATTACAGGGGAACAGCCAACCTTGGTCAGGACTGACTGAGGCAGTTTAAACTTAGTCAGACTGACTAAGTTTAGGCAACCTACACTGCCTCTTCACATACCCTTGAATCAACTGGTTTTAGTGCTTCTGTATACATTTGCATAATAGAAATACACTCAAAAGTTTTCCTCCCTGTCAAAATTAAAACAAAACAACAACCAAGGAAAAAGAAATAAAACAACAACAACAAAAAAGCACCAATAATCAATAAAAATATTTTTATAATTGAAAAGAAATTTGCTCTGATGTGTAAAGAAGTAATTAATGGCTACCTACTTACTACTCTATGGAATCATATACTTTTGTATTTCAATTATTTAATATTTCATACATCTGTATCATGCAGCAGTATCATATTCTCTCTTAATTCTTGAACTTAAAAACAACAGATCTGAACAAGTAGCCATGTGATTTCAAAGAGTAAGTCATCATATAAACCATTAATATTTTCCTTCATAAAAAAGAGAGGTGAGGGGGAACCTAGACAAAAATTTCATACATTTACATGTTTTGCAAGCTGTTGGATTAAGCAGGTTTTTCCCCCCAAATTGGTATGGCTTGAGTTAGATTTAAAATCTGTTCCCAGAGGAGGCTGATAAATGGATTAAAGTGGAACATAAATTCCCTGTGTCACCCAGTCCCTTAAACCTTGATGTCAGTAACATGCCTAATAATTCCATTATTATAAACGTCAAATATGTTTTACATGTGTTAGAAAGAATAAATGGGTAACAGAAGAAATGGAACACTCAAGAAACTGTAATGCTATTACTATGTTCCATGAAAAAATATCTAATATCTATATTACAGTGTTCATCCACTAGTATTTTTGAATCTTATTTTCTTATACTTTGCACACTGAATTCCCTCCTATAGGAGACAGACCAGCATATTCATTGTGCTACACATAGTTTGCTTTCCCCTTATGGTGCTATTTCTATATGCTAGCATAATAGACTGGAGAGTGAGCAAAGGCAGAATAAAAAACTCACACTGATTTTTTAGTAGTTAATATGAGAAGCAGCACATAGGAATCTTGCTTAGAAAATATGAGAATTTTTATTCTACTCAGCAAAAGGAAATGCCTCAGCTGAAGCAGTGTTTGCACTGGATTTTAAGAAAGATGTTGCGAAGTATAGAGAGCAAAAAAATGACAACCCTTTCAGAAAAATTACTTACAAGAAAGGACTGAAAGAACTGGGCTTGCATACACTTCCAAAGAAATATGGGAGAAGTGGATCAGCATTACAATAACCCTGAAACAAGTAAAAAACCCAGTGATTTATCATTTTTCCATTTCCTCAAAGTACACAGAGAAAAGTGCTTTCATTTGCAATCCATAGGCTTGGAATTAAATACTAGAAAGAAGCTTTCCAAGTTCAAGTAGAATACTGGAACATTTTACCAATGGAGACAATAAAAACCTCATTAGGGAAATCTACAATAAAAAATTAGAAATATTTTGGTTTGATACTGTCATACACTTGATCAGCTTGACTACATGATCTCAAAGTTAGTTGCATTCGGTGTTTTCCTGATTCTGCGATAACACGTTTAAAGAATATTCCAATCCTCTAACAGTGAAAATATTTGATATTTAATGAGAGGTAAGAATTTTTGAATAATACACAATAAAGCATTATACATTTTAGCAGAAAAACAGTGAAAGAAACCTCAGCTATTTAATATAATTCCATAAGTATAATATGGAATTGAAATTTCATAAGTATAATATACAATAGAAATTTCACTACTAGTGGGACAGAAAAAAATCACCCTTAATCTACTTCTGTGTCCATCTTCAAAGCTTATGTAATCTAAAATAACCCAAAGTTCCCTAAAAACTGTTATATACGTAAAAGTTCCATACTATGTATAATAGGGTCCTAATTTTCAGGCTGGCTAATCATACATGGCTCCTACTGAAATCAAAACATCATTGGTCACTCACTACAAGCTACCTCCTTCCTGTTTTATTTTCTTTGTGTGCGTGTGAAAGGAGGAGGCAGAAAACAAGACCCAAATGAACACAACAGCACACAATTCTACAAATTTAACTTTATATTGCCAGATCTTAGGTACTGGATAAATCAGAGAGTTTATGGGAATCTCTTCTCTCTTTCACAACTCATTCTTAGGCAGAATTTGCTCCTGTTTCAGAGATTTTGATAGAAAGCAATAAAGCACAATACTGGAGCTAGTTTTAGCCTTGTACTTACTTTTCTATTTGAAATCCTTCTGGCTGTAAGAAGAGATACAGACAAGGTACCTAGTTACTCTGAGGTACTATGTTTCTGTGAAGTTAATAAAAATAATGAGGCAATTCAGCAGAGCATTGCTGTCTCATAACAACGCTTCAGAAATATACTACAAAATTATAAAATGTTGCTAATTAACAAAAAACCTTAATGCAATCTATAAGCAAGTATACTTTTTATTTCACTAGCTGTATTAATAATTTTGTACTTTTATTTTTACATCATAACACCATTGTTACTATGTCAAAAACTGTGAAACTTGTACATGATACCACGCATTTTGATGTACAACCTCATTTCAGTCCTATTCTTTACCTGTATTACAAAACAGCTCCTAATTTCTAATTTTCCCCTCCTTTGCCTTACTTACACAGAAAATAGTGCACCTCTTCTGTACTTATTTTAACTCTTAAATTCAAAATTTGGCCTCACTCTTTACTGCCAACTGTTCATGTCAGACATATTAAGTATTACAATAGCATCTTATTGAATAAGCACAAGCAAAAAAATATACTAGTATATGTATTTTCAAAACACATTCTCCTCTGTCATGTATATTTTTGTATACTTCTGCACGTGTGTATATATTTTTAAATTCATGTATATGTGGATGAGAGAAATCAACTTGAATGATTTAGCCAAAAGCTGTTCACTGATTTGGGCTCTCCAGTAGAGTACACCCAGGACCTGATTTTTCAGAGTACTGTGCCAGTATGTTCAAGGTTTGACTGTCATTAAATTCAGCTCCATTGACAGTGCTTAGCATTTAGTGCAACGACACTCTCAAATGTAAACTTTTAGCAGAACATACGCAGGATAATCATATTGCTTAATGACTGGCACCTAATTTAGAGGTCTACATTGTGAGGTCAATCCCTCAAGGGTCTGCTACCATCAACAGAGAGAGGTAGCCTTGCATTCTTTTTTCCACCCATATGTTGGCACTTCTATTTTTAAGGCTGTCCAGTGAGTTGAATTCACAGTTGATTTAGATGAAAAATAATAGTTTCAGGTGGTTTTTTTGCATGTTAAGTTTTCAGCTGGATCAGCTGGTCTGTCTGACCATGAACACGCACAATCAGCAGTACTACAAGTGCATAGGCATCACTCTGAAACTGGCCAGAGCCAACTGGAATGACCTCTTTAGACAACAGCTTATGACATCAACGTACTTAAATTAGATGGCTGGCAAAGAATAACATGAATCTTGTGTTAAAAAAAAAAAAAAATACAT
Organism: Passer domesticus; assembly: GCF_036417665.1. Lineage (NCBI taxonomy): Eukaryota > Metazoa > Chordata > Aves > Passeriformes > Passeridae > Passer > Passer domesticus. Next base: position 30,327,869 of record NC_087479.1, read on the forward strand.
GGAAAGAAAAGAAAATTCCATCAAATTACTTCTAAGCTTACATAAAAAGTACATAGAGGCAAGGACAGAATCCGTATTCATTGAGTAGCAGTCCGATTATCTTTACACTTAAATTTTCTTTCTACAGTTCCTGCTTCATTCAAATGGTATGTATTCCAAATTTTGCAACAAATAAGGCAGGAGTTTTTCAGAAAAAAAATCCAATTCATCACATGACTACAGAGGTTTTTTCCATACAGTGAACGAAGCTGAAATCCTTCGGGGAAAAAGCAGTATACAGCAGTTAATGCAGTGTCTTAACAAATACAGACAAAGAGGGGAAATGACTTCAAATTATTTAAATAATTATAACTTTAATAATAACTTTAAATAATTGCATTTGAAAACAGAAAGGTATTTTCATATAGGTTTGTGTATCTGACTACAGAGAGGTTAAAAGGGCAAATCCAAGCTCCAGAAATTTCATCATGTGAAACTACAGGAATGTCAAGTGCTAGGGTAAGAACACTTTGGGCATGTTGCCATCTCAGTTACAGAAAATTGATTTTTAAATAACTCATCATTTTCAACAATCTTTTACATCTTCTTACAGAAAATACATAAACATGCAGCTAAGAATCACAGAAGTGGCCCAAGTCCATTAAAATTGATAGACTTTCTATGGACCATAGATCAGGCCCCATGAGTATAAAGTAACATCCTCAATATGTGGCAGTGCACTTTTCCTTTCAAGTACTTCAACAGGCAAATAAGTATTCTATAGAAACATATATATAGTATAACAATAGTACAGAAAACTAGATTAATTTGCTTCTATGACTTCTATAATTACGAGGAACAAATCTGTAGACACAGAAAGAAAACACTGTCTTCCCTTTTTAATTGGTACTCTGCTAGTATAATCATTCTATTGCTTCTATTGATGTCACATACTTCACTTGTTGTGGTATCAAACAATCCCATGTACACTTTTAGAAAAAAAAAAAAACAACTTAGGGTGACTTACCATCTTGTGAAATGGCAAAACATTTGTGATGCATAGACCAACTACTCCTTTTTTGTTGTTTAATACACACTGAAGATATCATGGTTTGTTTCACAATACAAGCACTTTTAGAAAGTACATTAAAACCCATGGATATAAATTAGAACATAAATTGAGGTTTCTCCCTTTTTATGAGGTAACAACAGTATCCTGTGGAGGTGTTTATTAGACCAAGTTAAGTGGAAGCATTATCAAGTTGTTTGTTTTTTTTTCAATGAAAAAATGTCAAATAGGAAGAGCTGAATTCCAGAACAACAACAAAAAAAATCCCATTAAATAGATTTAACAACTGAAAAATACTTGTAGAAGTACACGTACCAAACTGAATGAAGTGGGATTAAAAGCACTAGACAGTTCTAACCAGCACCCCAGTTGGTGGCCAGTGAGACTAGTTTTAGCACAGCTCCCAACATTAGCATCTACAATCAATAGATTGGAAATATATATGAGTGCTAGCAGACTTCTCATTAATTTTGTTACAGAAAGCAACATGGACCAGAGATTTTGTCTATGAAGAAATGGGGTGATAAAGTAAAATGACAGCTGCACATAAGGCCATAAAACGAAATCAAAATTTGCACTTTGTGCATGAACGGACTCCATATTAATATCATAATCTAATTATCTATTCTCAAAATACAGTTGTTATTCTGTGGAGAATAATGAATGGTATTTTAACTCTGAACTTAGCTGTAAATCACACTATGCCATCATGTTAAAGTAATAGGAGACACATGCTAATATCACACACTACCAGGTAAAACAAAGCAAAAAACCAATGGAACAAAGGTCCTCCACCAACTGTGCCCAAGACTACCTACAAGGAAGGATGGTCATTACTGGAAGTCCTCTGCCAGAGGTTTTGCTCTCTCTCCCTGTCCTTACTTTCCCCCAGTAGGTGATACGTCCTCTTCATTTTTTCCCTCAGCTTGTCATTCCCAGCTGTTTGTTTTTCCGATAGTTTTTTTCTCTTTACTTTCTTCTCGGAAGGAAACTTTGTTTATAAAACAGGCAGACTGGAAATCAACTTCAAGGCAAAAATCAGGAGCAGCTGCCTCATGCAGATACCATGGAAACATCTAAGAACAAAGCAAGTACACAGTAACTACTTCCTGAGAACATTCCTCCAGCATCCAACCATTTGCCACTCTCAGTCTCTTTAAGCCAAATGTAAATTTAAGTTTTTCCCACCTTTTATTTTTCTTATATATTTCATCCAGCTGCTTATCTGATTTATGCAAACTTCCACCATCTACATAATCTTACAATATAGATTAAGTCCACAACCTAATTACACATGGTCTGATGTTTATTTGATATAGTAAAATTGGAAAGGCAGTTTGATTGATGGAAAAAAGTATTAATGGACTTTCTGCTAGGAACCTCTCTATTTTTTTTTTCTTCACTGGATTTTTGAATGTTTCATTTCAAAAATTCTGTATTAACTAATTTAGGCAAAGAGTGATTTATACTTTGCACACAGAACTTCTCATCTATGTTTTCCATTGCACCATGCAAAATGTTTCCCTGCAGCAGTTCATATCTGAGGACTGTTACCTCCCTATGACAGCATGGTATTAGCTCCTCTTGGTTTCAGTGAACCCTCATGTTAGAAAGTCATTTGCTTTTTTTAAAATTGATTTTGGAATGCACAAAATCTTGATCCACTAGGAGAGAATACAAAATATATGCAATACGTACATAATACGTAGAGGAGACGTTTGCAGTTTGGTCCATAGACTGATAACTTTCTATTGCAGTTCTAACCTATTGTTCTGTACATTCTAGACTGAAGTGTCATTTGATTTATTTAAAAAAAAATCAACATGTACTAGTGGATAAGTAATATGAACAGAGATAAAAGTTATAGATAGCAGCATTAAGATATTTAAAAACATCTTCACTGGAAATTATGCTACAACAAAGACTGAAAAATGCTAAATGTTTGGTTTTTTTTTTTAAAAGAAGCACTATTGATTGTTTCTAAAGAAGCAGTAGTAATGGTAGTGAAGACTATTTAATTATTTTCTTTTAAATCTCTCTCTAAAGAAAAAGCCATCATTATCTCTGGAAAGATAGGGGAAAATTACTTTTTCTATGTTTCAAGAAAATTATATCCTTACAGGCCTTTAAAGTGGATATCAGATTGAAAGAACACCATCTTCCCTCCCAAACATACATATATCTGACGACGCTTTTTGACAGAGCTAAAGAAAATAAAGTATATTTACACTAAATAATACTCCTCATTAAAAGAATCCTCTTTTTTTCAATTTCACCTGTTATTTTTTGGTCTCAGCATGAGGAACAGAATCTGTAATTTGGCTTAGGTTCTCTGGATTTCCTTTTACTGTGGAGTAATTAATGAGTTTCAAATGCTTATATTTAGGCCAGAGTATCAGAAACAGCTGATCCTATGAGGGCTTCTGGTTCCAAATAAAACTCACCAAAATTCATAGGATATCAAGAGAGAGGATTCTTTGAGCATTATCAGTCAGAAACCTTAATGACTGACCCTGCTGACACACCCATGCTATTTGCTCTTCATTGAAGTTCTAAATTTTGTAGTCTTGTCATAAACAGTAACATTTCTAGCTAAGATACTGAAAAAAAACCCCTCAGAATGTGATCCTAAAGCTTTCAAGAGAGAAAGCAAGGGAACCAAATCTAAAACCTATAAAAATAAGAAATTCAGTTCTTAACCCATAGTTTTAAAGTGTCTGAAACCTCAGGACTAGGACACCACCAACCTTGTACGTAGCTCATGAATGCAATTAAATCAAGCTCTATAGGCGTACTTATATTTCTTGGTCACCGGCATGGCCAATTCTCTTCATAACCACTAGCCTTTTTATGTTGGTTTCAGGAGAGTATATCTGTCTTTGAAATTATAATAGTTACTAAAACCAGCCAGCACAGAAACTAAGACTTGCAGTATACTTACTGACATTTAAATACTGTTTAATAATATTGCTTGCCTTGAGTCTTAACAAACTTTGAAGGAAATCCAAATACAAACTAAGATGGTTTTCTCCTAAAATTCAGCAGGAGCCTTTACCCTGCGCATATAAAAGGCTGCATGCCATGTCCGCATCCTCAGCTCTACTACTACAGCTTTTGTTTTCCCTTTGAACAGCAAGAAACAATCATTTCAGCGTGACATGCGAAAAAGGCCTTGCAAATTACACTTTCAAGGCGTTTTGCAGGAGAACGCGCGGCCCAGGGCAGGCGCCCTGCACACGAGAGAGAACCGGCACCTCGGTCCCCTCTGCCCGCTGCGGGCCGGGGCCGGAGGCGGGGCCGCCCGGCAGCTCTTCCGCCTTCGCAGGCACCATGGCGGCCGGCAGAAGCGATCTGCGGGGCACCAAACACGGCACATTCCCAGGCGTGAGGCTGCCGACGCCCTACTCCGCCGGCAATGCCGGGCGCTCACGGCGGCGGGGCCGGCCGGCAGCCGCGCACCCCGGCCCGCCGGAGCGGCTGCGCACGGCCGGGCGGCGCAGCATGGCCGCTCGCACCGCCCCCCTCGCACCGCCCCGGACGGGACGCGGGGCGGAGCTGCGGGAAGCGGCAGTGGCGGCGGCTCGTGGCTGCCTGGGCGCTCGGCTGGTAGCCACGGGTGCCCCGGGGTTGCCGAGGTTCTCCGCCCCGCCATCACTGCCCTTCTGCCTCTCGCCGCCCGGCGTGACCCGCGCCTCTCCTGCCGCTCCCGCGCAGCCCTGGCGGTGCAAGGCATGAAGCTGAGCAAAGCCCAGTACGATGAGATAGCCCAGTTCCTGGGGCACGTGCAGCCCACCCGGCAGAGTCTGAGGAAGCTGAAGGAGAAGTTTCCTAGGTAAGTGCATCCCGCCTTCCGGCGCGGGCCCCGGCGGCGGCCTGAGGCTCGCTGCGGCCGGGCGTGGGGCCGCGGGGCCGCCGTGCCGGCTCCACGCGGAGCCCCAGTTCAGGCCCCACACGGTACAAAATCACCAGCACACACACACAAGTCGATGGCAAGCGACAGCTCGCTGGAGCTGCCGCTGGGAGCAGGATACTGCTCCACCCTCCGTGACCTGAGAAGTTGGCACAAAATAAAGAACACTTCACCCGACACACTCCGAGTGAAAGCTCTTGGGGCCCTACACGAAGTTCTTAGACATCAAGGAGGTCTTCTGATGTGAATAAAACTTTAAGGTGCAGGACGAGCCTCTGTGGCTGAAGCCAAGTATGAAATACATCCTGCAACGCCATTGCCCCTGTTTCTTGGGGATAAGGAACTTTATGGATCCATAATTCTCTGCTTGCTGCTGCGTTCCAGTTGAAACTGGAAAAGGGATCATCTTTTTACTTCTGGTCATTCATGTGCTTCTTTGCCTGAGCTGTGTTGCAAATTCTCAAAGACATTTGCAAATGACCATGGCTTAGCATGGAAAGGTATCCATGACAGGATGTTCTCCATACACCAGTCTTCGTTGTTGAAATTTACTTCCTACCAACTACAACAGAGCTCTAACAATGTTGCAATGTTTTCACTTTCCTTTCATGTTTGGGGGAAAGACTGCTATTGCTGAATTGGATAGGAAAGCAAATTGGGTTTTGTGGGGAGAAGAGTGATGCTGTTTCTAAAATCACAAGAAATAATACAGAAAAATTTAGGGGGTTAGATATTGTATCTAGTTTGGTGAAAGAGAGAAATTAACAAAACAGAAATCATTCACATGCTTGCTGAATGAACCTTGCTAGTGGTAACCAGAAGTGTCGTGGAAGAAACTGCCACTGTGTGTAACTTACAGTAAGTGGATGAAGGGCCAACATTAGCTTAGGCTTTTAAACTGTCCAGTGAAATCCTTTCCTTTTCAGGAAAGTGTGAGAGAATTATCCTTTTACAGAGAAGTAGTGATAATAAAGCATTGTGGTTGGTTCAGGGAGTGCATTGAGTTACGCTTTGGGAACCCAGCTCACCTTGCACAGTACTTCTGCAACTTGGAAAAGCACTTACCATAACAACGTGTGTTTTAGGAGCTTAGACTTGGCTTTATCACTTCAGTGCTAATGAAATTAGGACAGAGTATTTGTGGGTATTTGTGTGTGCATGCACACAAATACCCACAAATGTGCATGCATGTGAACATACATATGCACGTTCTCTTTTTCTACTCTCCTTATAAAGTTGTCTTGAAAGAAGGTTAGCATTTGGGTTGGTTTTCCAGGTCAGTCACTATTTTTAGGGACCTGCTTCCAAGACAGATCCATAGGCACATGAGTATTTGTTAATCAACTTTGTCCCAAAAAGACTGGGCTTTTCTGTTATATTTTGCTTCCCAGTCCACTCACTTGGTGCTGCAAAAGATCCATTGAATCCTCTGTTTCAGAACTTGATGACTCCTGAACAACTATGTGAAACTAACAGTATAGGGTTATTTAGGAAAAGGATTCTGTGTCTTTTTCTAAAGGTCCTGGCTCGAGTGTGGTGAACACTGAAAAGCAAAGGTTAGTTGTAGTAGTTGCTTCAACAATTAAGTGGCTATACCCTTATCTTGTTATTCACATTATGACATGAGAGTGGCGTCTTCAGAATTTTGTTTGTAGATCTCTCCTGAATTTTGTTTGCCCATGCTACAAGAAGGCTAAAATCTTCTATATGAGCAATGAATTTTTAAAAATACCTGTCTTAAGTGTATTTTGAGGAGCTCTGTACATCTTCTTTCTGGAAGTGTGGTATTTCTTTGTTGTCTCTGTTTATTTCTCTTAACAGGTCAGATATAGAACATAAACAATACATTCAAAGGCCACTGCTTTCCTTAGCAGTAAGGAAGGTGAGTTGAAATAGATACCTGTTAGGAAGTGGAAAACAGGCATTCTCTATAACCCTTATGTTGTAAAAGAGGCCACAAGCTACAGAGATTTGTAAACTTGTATGACATCTTAAGGGGGAGGCTTTTTCAGTGATTTGTTTGATAACTGTGGATTAAGTTTTTCTTATAATCTGGAAATTTTGTCATTCTCTTCTAGGACAAGAAGGGTCTGACTGTACATTCTGGCTGGATTTTTAAATTTTTCTTTATGAAAACCAGAATGAACTAAGCCCCCCCACCCACCTCAACTTTTTAATTCAGTCTTTTAAAAAAAAATATTCCAGAATCTGTCATGGTATCTGCAGTGTGATGAAGGTGTCCATAGCCAGTTTCTCATTATTATGTAGTAACAGTTACTGATTCAAACTGGAAGGTAGTATCATCCATAATAGCTGCTTTCACCTTGCACTTTCAATCTTTCCCTGGGAAGGATTGGTATTCCACTGGTAATGTAATACATAAATTGACAGTTTTCAAATATTTTTGGTTCCTAGTGCCTCATAGATCTTGTGGGTCTTTGGATATCTGCATTAATCTGCTCAGTTTTTTTCTAATACTGTCTTATCTCTTGGTTCTTCCCTCAGCCGTTGTATTTCCTGAAGCCTCGCATGTTACGCTCCTAAATTAAAATCTCTTTCATGCTATGTGAAAGGGCCTATTCTTGTTCTACAGTTCCTCCCTAAGAATAAATTGTAATTTCTGTAAACAACTGTCACAGTGTAATGCACAGGTACGGTGGGTGGTAGCTGCCACCCTGACCTGTGGATCTAAGAAAAATTTTAACAGAGTAGTTTGTGCTTTACTATTACTGAACTACTTCACGAGGTGAGATTATGATTTCAAATGAGTATTGTCATGTGACTTATTAATGTCAAAAAGTCAAAATTAAACTGCTTCTCAGACTGTTTATAAGTATTTTAATACAAGCATTGGGAATTCTTATATTTTACAGCCCTGTAACTTTCCATACAACATGGATTTACTCTACTTTGCTTAAAATCCAGTTATTTTGCAAAAACTTGGATATCCAATTGCTGTTCTTTTTCTGTTAATGCTGTGCTTTGTATTTCATGCCTGGCAATTGCCAATGTATTATTCATTTCTTTATTCTTAAGGTATTTGTTACATCCTCAGGAGTTTTCTCCTAACATGTTCCCATTTAACAGCAGGGTATTTGGATGACCTGAGGATTATCAAAATGTGATTTTGAGCACTAAGCACAATAAATCTCTGCCAATATTGGATCACTGATCCGTAGTTCCTTTGATCTTTTTCACACATGGACTGATAATTCTGTATATTCAATGTTGTGCTTTTCTGTTGAAGTGTATCACCTTTTCTGTTTAGTTTCTCATCTGAATTTTTCTATTTGCTAATTATTTGTGGTTTTCTTTATTATTTTTGTATTATATTCTTCAGCTTTCCCTTCAGCTATGGACTCATTTTCTTCTGAGATACTATTCTTCTCAATGACAGCTAATGTCTAAACTGAATGAGCCATTTTAGGACTGGTTTTAGGCCATTGCAGGAAATGTTCTGAGAAAGTTAAAATCCTTTTTTCAGTGCATGTTTCTCTCTTAAATGGTAGTTAAGAGCTGCCTACAAGTAGAATGTTCTAGATACAAATCACCTTAGAACTACCTGTTTATAGTTATAAGATGTAAGTTAGACCTTTAAAATTCTTTTTTCAAAGACTTGTTCTGAAAAGTACAACTTCTGAGAGTTAAATTCATACCCAAACTGATATTCTAGTACTTCAGTTTAACTATTTACTGTTTTAGTTTTTTCAGTTCTTTTGTTCTTGGCAGAATACATTGTTTCTCTCAGGAACCTTTTCTAAACCTTCTTATATGTAGAACATAATTGACTTGTGAGTAGACCCTTCTCAAATATATACCTGGCACATGTTTTGCTGTTTTTCTTTGTATCCAAGTCTGATTGAATATTGTAATTTTCTTGACCAAATCTTTGTCTTGGTTTAAGACAATTTAAAGGGGAACACTCTTAAATGAGTTCTCCTTTGTTTTCACCAATCCCTTTCAATCAATAAGGAGAAACACAATACAAGTAGATGTAAGTGAAAAAAATAACAGTTTACTAACAAGTGAGACTGCAAAAGGGAGAAATAATGGTAAATAACCACTAAATAGAAAATTGCTAGATCTCACAAACTCTGCTAGAACATAGAGAGACCCAAAATAGCAAAAACACCCTTTCCAAGATGGTGCCCGCCATAGGTGACCACTGTAGGGAGGGAAATGAAAAATGGTGGCAGACCCTGCCCCTGAGATGGTGCCTTTGCAGGCAATTGTGTAGCCTTGGAGACAAAGGGAAGCAAGCCCTGGGGAAGGCAGGAGCTTACGGAGCATTTCTAGTGGCACATGAGAAGTGCTGGAACCTGTGGGGTCAGCATCACTGCCCACCAGACTCTGATGACGTTGGTGCTGATGTCTCTGAACTGTGGGTATGTTGCGGGGAAGAAAACTGGTCTGTCAGCCCTGGCATCATGTGATTGGGCCCCAGCAACCAGCTGGCTTGGCAAAGTTCACTCCAAAACAGTTTTTGATTGTAAAATGCAGTTTTCCTGAATGGCTACTATTGCAAGCCCAGGAAAAAACTGCAAACAACCTCCCAAAGTAACCCCTCCAAAGCGGAGCCTCCACTTTCAGCACATGCTGCCAGCAGTGAGTTTGTTCCCCACTTCCCAACTCCAACTTAAAAAGGGACTGCAGCAATGCCCCCTCTGCCCTGCGGTTCCAGTTCTGGATGCACTGGATCTTAAAAAAGGCCATAACAATTTTTGGGCATGGATAGATACGGAATATAGTAACATTTTGGGTTACATGACAGTCTTTCTTCAGTCTCTGCCAAACTTTCTAAGGATGTAAGCTTTGGTGACCCCATTCATGATGATACTGTCTTGTTTGCTTGGGTTTTTTTAATGTGAGGTTTTTTTCTGGTTTGGTTCTGTTCTGAGTGCTTGAGTTTCTTACACCAGCTTGTGCTTGAATTGACGATGCAGAAACATTCTAGCCTTGAGCATCTTTTAGTGATTCCAAAACCCATGCTTTTCAAGTTCTCGAACTGAACTGTTGTGAAACGCGTTTCAGTCCATTTCAGGAGTGCTATATTTTTCCATAGCACAATTTGTGTAGTCTGTATTGTATCTCTTCCTTTTTTCATGTTGTTAAACAAACTTGGTGCCTCTAGCCTGACTTTCCTTTAGGTACCTTCACTTGCATTTCTTTAAAAGAAGCATTAGTTTTTGAGACTATTTAAGTGCAAACTGTGTTACAGAGATTTTCAAAGTACTAGTGTTTTGAAGTATCAGCTGACTTATCAGCAGCTATGTGCAGTTCATCACTTTTGTGCATCTATTCAAAAAAGTACCATTCTCGTGTGATCAAGAGGATCTTTTTTCACAGCAGAAAGGTAAGGGAACCTGGCATAAATGTAAGAGAAGTACTTTTAGAATTTTTTCTTCCTTTTTTTTTTTCCCAGTAAGCCAGAGGAAAATGTGATGCACAGCTTCATATTGATACACTTGAGTATGGCTATTTGGTTTTAATGTATGTAACTTGATATTTGACTGTTGGAATGTACACACTTGGTTCCCACAACATATGAAGATGGAGATGCACATTCCTCTATATTGGTGACCTCTACTCTTCATTCCGTAGTATCATTCAGTTTTCCACACATTTACAGTAATTGTTTTGCTCTTTCTCCAAATTATTGATGGCTTTATTAAATGACACCCGGCCTGGAAAGCATCTCAGCAAGTTTAATTTTAAAAAAAAATGTATCTGCACAGTAATGTGTTACAATGTAAGTTGGAAAAAATAATCTGTTTATTATTTGCTCAATTTTATCCTTTTCTCTGTGGTGATTCGTATTGAAACAGAGGTCCTAAAGAAGCTTAAATGTATGGTATGAATATTATTTCTTTTACCAGCAGTTTAAGAGTGAGGAAGATTCTTTCTCCTCTTTTCCATTATCTTTGTTGCCTCTGTTTTTTTTCTTAGGGTTGGGGGTGGATAGGCCTCTCGTTTTCCTCTTGAAGCCAATTTTATTTACAGAGCAATATATTGCTTCTTTGTGAATAATTTTATTCTGCTTTCATGCAGTTGCTTTGATTGTTAAGCAGTGCTGCTGAGCCCATGATGGTTGTGGTGAGAAACAGGAGGAATTTTTTTTCTTTCTCTCTTTTTCTTTCCAGTTCTGTGTTCTGGTGTCTGAAGCCCGCAGATTGAGTCCAAGTGGAAGGAGAATTCTTCGTGCTTTGCTCTAGTGCTCTTTGGAGCTGCTGTTACCTGGGAAGGCAGACTGCCAGTGAGGCTCATGAGCAGAGGGCAGATAGCTGCCTCCCTGGCTCGCAGAGTTCGAGGCTCTGAACTCGGGCACAGGATTATTAGACAGGTATTTATGAGCAGGCATCCTACTCCTGTGTGACACTTCACTTGCACTCTCTTCTGCCTAGAAAGGTTCTTGTCATAGCAAACCCAACATTATTCTTGTAACTTCTGCTCTCCCTGATCTTCTGAATAGTTGATTAATTACTTTGAAAAGCAGAACAACTAGGCTATTTTTCATTACTTTGCACACACTCATCTAGCAAATCTCATTTGGAAGGTTAGCTTTGTGCCTGTGAGTGATAGAAACTTATTCTGGAAAAAAAAATTTAAAGGCACATTTTAAACTCCTTTCTCTGTATTCTCAATACTTAACAATGACATAAATTCATGCTCTGCTTATATAAACAATCCCATCAAGTGGCAAGTGCTTGGTACCACTGTACCGTATTTAAATGTTCTGGAGTATTTAAGAAGAGTATCAATGAAACAGTAAATTTTCAAAGTTTTATACTTTTTTTATATTAGATTTCAGAATAAAGTTTGACACAGAGTTTGTTTTTGTCTACTCTATGTAGAACAAACCTAATATAATTTAAAATTTGTTATGTACTTGAAGCTGCAGTAAACCTCACAGGTAAACAGATAGATAATAAGAGATGAGAAAGAGGTCTTGGGTCATTAATTGAAAAGAGAATTAGCAATGTTCAAGTTTCAAGAAGTGATCCACAATAAAATGTAGCATATTTTAAATAATCCTGAAATGGAATAAAAATTAACTGTGCAAAGTAATTATGTGAACAACTGATAATACTCCCTTTGGAAAGATGTGCTTGGTATTTGACCCCTTGGTAGAAAATCTACTATACCACAGCTTTGATAGGCTGAACCAGTGGGCGGTTTCTCTTTTCACTTAAATATCAGTGAACAAGCGTTAAAGAACTTGTAACTTGTTGGATTTGATATGACTTGCTAACAAACTGTTTGCTAATGTTATGACAACTGGAAGGGTACCAGTGCTCTCCTGTAATATGAAATATTGTGAAAGAAATCAACAATATCAGTGTATAACTCAGAAAAACTTTATCTCCTTTATTATTCATTAAATTGAACAGAAGATACTGACTTAAAAGTCAGATATTGATAGCAGTGGGCGGTTTCAGAGTAGAATGGAAAATAGTTTTGCTCACATTTGTGGCTTTCCCAGCACCAACAGACAATATTTAGGTAGAAAACTTCCACTGGCACATGTAAATACTAAATTTTGTGGACATGAGTGCTTTCTTTTTTTTTATTTGGAGAGATAGAAGGGGCTTTTTTTGAGTTGTTTGCATGTTACCTATTAATAGAAAAGTAGGTATAATATATGTGTATGCCGGCATGACAGTTAATTTTGAAGGACGTCCATTGTAGTTTTCTGTCAATTTTTTATAGGTGTAACCATTTTCTTCCTTACATGCACTCCCACATATGTTGTCCATCCTAGCAAAATACAAGCCTATTTTAAATGTTAGTCTTGAAATTTTGTTTGAAATACACAAGGAAAATTAAAGTTTTATTTTCTGAATTCTTGAGTACTGATAAATCTCTTCCTTTTTTCTTAATGTTTTCCCCTTCCAGTTTGTAAAGTGTTACCATATGGGAGTACACATCTTTTCATAAAAAAAAAAAATTACATAGAACAGGACTTGCTACACTTGTGAAATTCATTTTGGCTGAGTAAAGGGAAACCTTTTTTGGCCTTGAGGAATTTATACAAACCACTTAGAAGCCAATCCTATATCCTTTGAAGATTTGATGGTGAAATACAATGATTGGAGGGGGTCTTTTAAAGCAGATGTGGAAATTAGTTCCCTGTAATTTGAAAATGCATTCTGAATCTGTTGGAGCTGTGTGTTAAGTGCTCTTGTTTAATTCAGAAGAAAATAAATAAGAGAGAGAAAAAAGAACCAGAAAAAATGCAGAGAAAGGAGAAAACAATAGGAAGAAAAGAGAAAAATATAGACAAGAAGGAAAAGATAAAAAATGCAAGAGAAAAATAAATAAAATGGAGAAAAAAGAGAGAAAAGAAAACAGAAAAAGAGCAGAAGAAAATTTTAAAAGGGAAAGGAAAAGAAAAAAGAAAATCTTTTCTTATGTCAAAGCTGGGAGAGTTGTCTTGGTCACCATGTACACTACTGTGTTGATTTGTGAGGTTTAATTTGGTTGTACTTTCTGGCACTTCTTAAATTCCATAGATGTGATAATCACTGGTAGGATAGGAATATAAGTCTTGTGACACAGTCTTTTTCTATGTATTTCATTCTAAAGTAAGCTTGATGTCATCAGACAGACCAACAGATGTCTGTAGATTTAAGGGCAAGATTATGGTGGTTGTTAAGGGAGGATGAAGTGGAAGTTTTAACACTGACCATATGTGCTTTTTAATTGACTTGTGGATTTTAGGATACCATTATATTCATGTTGCTTGTATTTAAGGAATATTGTGATAGAAAGGTAATTCTTGATTGTATTTTAGAAACAGCTCCATAATGTATCATTCTTCTGAAGCCTGAAAACAAGTCTAGGCTCAAGTTTTATGAGCGTAGGCAATTTGCTACATCAGAATGGAAAATATTTTATTCATGCGTTGTTTTTTGGACAGTCATATTCTGGGCTATATTACAATGGCACGATAAATTGCTGAATACACTGTCTGCTGAATATGACCTCACCATGAAAAATTTGATGCATTAGAGTAGGAAAGGTTGGAATATATCAACCTTAGCTGACAAGGGATTTTGAATTTTGACCTAACACAGATGACCTTTGTGTGCAATAAAAGTGAGTTTAATCTCCAGGTCAAGGTTGAGGTGAACGGTAGGGCAATGTGGATTGGCTTGTACTGGCTGTGTCTGGATCACACCTAGCAAGCAAAGAAATCCAAGGTCTTTGCACTTCAGAGTAACCAAATGCTTGCTTACCTAAACTTTACTCATATCTGTTATACCACATTTAAAAACTTGTTGTGCTGTAGACAGCTAACTCCTCAGCAACTGTGGACTATTTCATTTGAAGCTCAGTGTTTCAGAATAATAGGCATGAGGTATGTATATTCTGCTCCTATAGATCACTGAATAGGTAAATAAAATTTCTCCTCTAGCGCGCAGAATAAAGATTTTTCATGATACTGCCTTGCTATGAAACGGGTGAAATCTAGAAGCTTTGTTTCTTTGACAGCTCACCTGTCTTTTGAACATCCGAAGTTTATTCCTAAGTGTCTTATGCTTTTAAGAGGAATGTAATTAAGAGGGTTCTGATATGTTTCACTAGGCAAATACAAAGAAAACAGGTCCTTTTGACCACTCCTTTGCTGTAAAAGGTATTTGATCAGAAAAGCTAAGTTACAAAATGGTTTGGGGATTGTCTAGGTTACATAATAAAGACATATAGATGAATTTAAATAAAATATTGTCACATTTATAGTAGTCACAAACAAAATCCATCTTTTCAACTGGCTCGTGTTCTAGGAGTGCTATTTCACTGAGGTATATTTGCTGAATACTTTACACATTGAAGAGTGGTAGCAGTGGTGCTGTTGGAAGGAGCGAGTTCTCTTTAAATCAGCCAGAGGAAAAAAAGTTTGAGACTAATGGAAAGAACCTCTACTCCTTTAATAGAGCCTGCAAAATATATTCTCCAGGACTGATCAGCTCTGAAGGCTCTAGAGGTTTGATGATTGGAATGGCAGGAAATCACGCTTTCAGGACATAACGAATTGACTGGGCCATCCATCATTTGTTAGCATGCGCTGAAACACTGGGTTTGTGTGCAGAGGTCTGTGATTTAGTAAATACTTGGGAGATGAATAGAGCTTACACACAAGGGAAGATATTGCTGTCCTTCAGCAGCCTTAGACACAGATCCCTGCTGAGAAGGCCGTCTGACAGCAGCTCATCAGTAACTGGCCTGTCACAGTCAGTGATGCCCACCAGCCATCCCCAGTATATTAAATGCATTTTTAATATCTGCTTCAGTAGATTTAATGAAGAAAATTTAGTTTCCATACTCTGATCACTGCTTTCTCAAGTGTTTTAAAGCATTGACCGAAGCACTTCCAGGAAAGGAACTGTGCTGATAACAAGAGGAGTTCATTGAAAATCAGAATGAAACAGGAGTCTTATTATCCAAATAGTTTCCTTAAATCAAAACAAAAATGTTTGGAAAAAGCAGTGATGATCTTAGAAACAATTGACCCTCCTGCAGAGGGACCTTATGCAGCAGGCTGTGCAGCAGCGGAGATGCAGGGCTGGGAAAAGTGTTTGCACAGTGGTTCTGTCTAGTGTGGCAGAGCTTGCCAAAAGGCAAAATTGCATTTCTTAGGCTGTTGTGTGTCAGTAGCAGAATTAGATCATCATTCTGTCTGGCTTTCAGGGTCCAGAGAGAAGGGTGGCTGTGAATGAAGGAAATGGAATAGATCAAGTTTTTAATTGCTAGCATAGATTTTGTTTTGGTTTTGGCGTTTTTGCAAGCGATGCTTTTGGTGCAAATAATTGTAGCATTACATGGTGTTGTATTAACTGATATAAGAAACAAATAATAACACACAACTGAAAATAAAACTGCTGTTTTTATAACTTGGCAAACTCATTGAGAGCAGTTCCATATTGACATTCTATGTGTATGGATTGTACAGAATTACATTTTAACTTCATGGCAAATGATAAGATCTTTTGCTATCCATACATATAGACAAACTTCATAGTTATTTGATTTTCCTTCCAACTTTCAGGGAAAACTTCTGTTTGCATAAAAGCAAATAAGCTGATTTTTGTTTTCTAATGAGATTCAATGCTTATGATAGTTACTTCAAGACAGCAAGATAAGCAACTTGATTTTGTTGGAAACATCTATTCGAAACATTGACTTCTTGAGCTTTTTCTCTCTCAGGAATCCATTCTGTGTTCGCAGAAGAGAAAGCAAGTCCTGAATGAGACCCACAAATTTGATTCTTGTATGTGTCAAAACAGTCATATATGAAATGCTTATTATTATAAAAATTTAAGAAGTGTCCTAAATGCTTACATTTTTATAACACACAACATATTAAATAATACATTTTCTTGTTAGCATCTGTTTGCTGTCATTGTTAGCAGATCCTATGATTTAGTACTTAAATTAATGACTACAACCATTTTGGTGCTGATATATGCCCCTTATGGCTTATCACATCACTTTAAGAACCAGCATATATGCTTCTACGAGAGTAATTTTTTAATTGTTCATTCCTTTAAGTTCCTGGTGGAAGTAACATCCTGTTTTCAGTGTGAAAGTTTCAGAAGCTTGAATTACGCTCTCAACTGAGTGAAATACTGCTGAGCATTAATTTCTGTAAGAAAAGGCAATACAGGAACTGACCCTAATAAAATTGCCTTCTAAGACAAGCCTGATAGAGTATTGTTACCAAGAAAAACCAACAACATTGATAGAGGAATGAAAAGATAATACCCTGTGTTCTTCTGATCAGGTGATGGTTAAAAGCCTTGTTCATGTTTTTGTTTGACTAATTGGTACCATACAAGTAGAGTTAAAACTCCCATAGGCATGCTGTGTTACTAGTTTTCAGCTTGTATCTCATGAAATCCTTGTTGTCCATGGACTTCAAGTGAAGAATTCGAAGTAAATTAACTTCTTGTCAAAAGGCTTAAATTTGCCAAACAGGACCCTGTGCTCATCATGGGAAAAACTTTATGATTTGTGAACAACTTAGGATGAAAACTTCGGTTTTTAAGCAACTAAAGCATTTTTTTACATATCTTATGTTTTATTTGGGTACAAACTTTTTAAAATATTCTTGTGTCTATAACATTTTGAGTAATGATAGTGATTTGAGTAGAAGACACTATCCCTGCCATTGCATACACCAGGATACTCAGTTGCCTGATTGATAGTGACAGTCTCATTGCTTTGTTTTGCAGAATTGTTGAACTTTACTATCTTGCTTTATCCTTTTCATCTGAATAGAATGTTAAGTGTTGCTGTCTATCCAAATGTGGAAAAAGGCTTCAGATCAGGATGTAGTGCTGAAGAGGACTTTATTGTTTGGGTGATTGTCCTCTATTTGCAGGTCTGTATTTAGGCCTTCAAAGTCTTGGAAGCATTTGATGGTCTAGTTTCCCATATACCTCCACAAACTTCAACGCGGAACAAAAATGTCCTAAGATAGCACACATTCTTCTTTCGCAGAAAGCAAAATGTTGTCAAATATTCCTTTGAACAAGACATGTGCAATAGCAAAAGTATTCTTTTATGCAATGCAGCCTGTCTGAAACAGTTTCAAAGGAAACATAGAAACTGTGACCAGGATGGAGGTAATACTTGCTCCTGTGACTGAATTGCTATAAAGGGTCTTTTGGAGTTCCCTGTTGTTAATTGAGGACACAGACAACAATAAAGACATCATGTATCTCTGTTTCTATTTGTGGTTGGCTGGGAGATGACAGAACTTCTTATCAGTCTTCTGTTGATGCTGTTGTACCATCAAGTCCTTTACTGCGTCTCTTTGGTGGAATACAGATGCTCATTTGGAGACTACAACTTGTGGAGGGTATGGTAGGCGGAGAGTGTGTTTCCATATATGAAATGGCTATTGAACATTAGCCATTTATGGCATTAGTTTAAAGTGCATGTTGTAAACGCAGCTCTCCTTCAGTTTTCAACACAGCTGAGCAATATGTCCTCCTAGACAAGTGCATTTTCTTGGGGTATACAAAATACAAAAAGAGAAAAAAAAAACTTGAAAGCTAGATCTCTGGTTCTTATAGAGCTTAAAAAGAAATACCTGCTTTGACCAGTTGGCAGGTACTCCAGTAAGCCAAGCAAGTTCCAATCCAAATGAAGTTCAATGACCTTATTGCAATGAGTGATCTAACACAGGAATATGTTTTCCTTTATCCTGTTATTAGGAACAGGAGAATATAATTGGTGACCAAAAAGAGTAAGTTGGGCTACATTTATTATCTCATTTGTATTGTGTTCCTTTAATATCAGTGGTCTGAGAAAGAAAGGAAAATGGTCCTTTATGGAATAAATGCGTAGTTTCAGTCTAAATATTTTCCTAACCATATCTGCTTGATATGTCGTCTAAGTGCTGAGTATTTTTTTCCAAAAAAATTCCATTGATTGCCCAACAACTATTATTCACAAGCTTCCCGCTTACACTTTTTATTTTAATTTGCTATTTAGACACAGACCTCGACAGTGACAGACGATCATTCTTACACATTGTTATTTTTTGTGGTTTCAAGTTTTCTGGATAGAGAATTTTGTCCATTTATCTGCAATAGATGACTGTCATTCTAACATTTTAAATCTCAGTAATTTTAAGATAATGTTTCAGCTACTGTGTAGAAATGAATATATTTTTATGTAGACAGATTTAAGGAGGTCAGCATGTATCACGTATTACTTGTTTGTGTTAGTTTGTTTTGTAATTCTAAGCTCTTTAGTTTTATTTTCAAGAATATCTCTCTCTCAGTGGAACTTTGCATTAGTAGATCAGGATGTTTACTGAAATAACCAGTTGAAATTATTAAAATATGCAGTGGAAAGCAGCGTGCTTAATTTAATATGCCTCTGAATATTAAATGCAAGTAAAATGTTATATAGACATGAAGCCAATTGTTATAGTATATGAAGCAATAGCTGTGTAAACCCTAACCTCGTAATTTTGCAAGTTCTACTTTATCATGTGGCTGTAAAAGGCAATCAAAATAAATCATGGAAGATGAAGAAATATTTTCTAGGGCTTTCTGTATGCTTTCAGAAGTGGCGCTTGATCCATGAAATTTTAGTAAGCATATTAAATAATACAATGTGATGTGCAACGTGTCAGGGCTGATAAATTATTTTGTATAGGACATTTATACAACATATGGTGAGCTGCTATGTGAACAGCTTAATGACTAAATTATGCTAATCTTTCTTGCCATATTTACTTTTCATTTAAGAAAAGGCATTTTCAAATTTTTATTTTACTTTTTTTATCATGTGTAGATATAAGAAAGGTGTAGGTCATCTCTGAGAAGCCGTGACAGTGATCCAAGGTTCCTCAGCTGTGCAGTGTACATAACACAGATGTTGGGAGAGTCATCTGTCAGCTATGCCTCTCCTATGGAGTTAAAGTTCTAGGGGGAAAAGAATTCGACACAGTGCTGTCACTGTTACATTTTCACAATAGAAGAGCATGCAAATAGTCAACCTCCTGCTTAGCAGTAGTGCCCTGTCTAATGTCTGTGGTGGTTAGAATAAAAAAATAGTGGGTGCATCTAGGGCTCATAGATCTGACAAAGGTCATGCTATGCTGGGCATTTGAATTGGAAATTGTCTGGACTTAGATTTTATAAAGCTCCCAGTGTTGTCGGGGAAAATTTCAGCAGGGTTTTGTCCCTAGAGAGGCCTCTTAGGCCCTTTTCTGTCCTATGAATGAATTTAGATGTGAGGGTTTCTCTTGCCTTAAAACTGTTAAGTTCATTTTGCATACATCCCTAGAGAGAAAAACTGGCAGATGCTTTTGTCTTGGAAGTGTTTAAAAGAAAACTGCAGAACGGGAACAAGGGAGAGAAGGGGCCCTGTGTGGAGTCCCAGAACATTTTGGAAATGGCCAATATGCAGTTTTCATCAGTACTAAGGCGGGGCGCAATATGGTGCCTGTAGCTCACTAGGGAATATGAATGTTGATTAAGCATACTCCCAGGCTTTGAAATCCTGAAAGCAGTGTCAGAATAATGGATGTTGAGCAAATGTCAAGCATTTGTTAATTTCGCTGTTATTTGGAGTTTATCTACCATGATCAATCAAATAAACTAGTGCTTCTCTGTTGTGGCATGTGTCATTGATATGGTGATTAGGTGGATAGAGAGGCCTTCTGCCTTTTTTTTTTTTTTTGTTAATCCAGGTAACGGATTACATATGAACAGCCATAACTTTAGATTAAATATTTCTTTGCAGTTGCATTAGTGGAAGGAGTTGCATTAACAAAATACTTTGGGGGTACAGAGAGACAAAAATATTTGCATATCTGCTGTGATAAAAATTACATTTATGCCATTTTTTCCACTTTTGGCCTTAAGGTATTACTGTCATGATGAAGGAGAAATTGCTTCTAAATAAAAATTGATAGAGGGATCTTTTGCTTGTTGTTAGAAAGATAAATTTGAAAACAAAGTGCTGATTTATGGCTTAGCTTCCCTCTTCACTCTAAATATTTTGGTTTCTAAAAACTAGAAACTTAATTTCAACATCCTCTTATTGATACCCTTTAGTTAAAAGTAGAGATCTCTTTTATAAGAATATGCCCTCTAAGATATATCATGCATAATGTATATATGTAATTTGTTGGTTACTAACGTGCAGACATGTAAGCATTCCAGTTGAGAATATTTTGTTCTTGTTCTCATTTTCACTATTTTCTGAAGTCCTAATTCTATTAGGTTGCTGCTCTTAGAAATTAGGTAACATATAAAATATTTCTATTTACATGTGAAGATGTTTAAATGTGAAGAACAGGTTAAGATTAATCTGAAAGAGAAGAAGGATCTGTAGCCTTTACTGCTTTACTTTAATATATTAAAAGTGCAAAATATGAGAGAATAGGGTTGGATGTTTTGTGTGAGACATTTTTGAAAGCTGCCTGAAAGATATTCTCAGTCAAATTTCAATGAATTCCAGTGAAGTTTATTTAACACCCTTCTCACTGACTTTTTTTTTTTATCTGTAGTACTTATGGACTTAATATAAAGATGGTAATGTATATTTTTATTATGTTTTTGATAAGTCACAAAAATTGAAAAAGTGTCAGGGAGTCATGCCATACTATTTGATGCATGCTGAGGTCATCATCAGCTTATTTTAACAGAGAGCTAATGTTTGTTCTTCCTTGGGTTCCACATTTATTTATCAAAGCCTCTAGGCTCATTCTACCAAAACCAGTGACATTTTGGTGCTTAGTGAAGGTGATGTTGTACAGTCAATATTATTGACTGTTTATATCAGATATGACTCTGTTCTATTTGTGTTCCATTAAATTCTGTTCCATGGAGTAAGAGTTCTGGAAAGCCAGCACTTCTTGCAGTGGCACTGTGGGAAATGAAGCTTATAGTAATTTTATGTATTTTCAGGGCAATATAAGGATTGCCCTTATAGAAAAATCCTCTAGAGAGGAGAGGAAGGGGAAGGAAAAAGAAAAGCCTGTTGATAGGAATGGAAAGAGTTAGAGAAGTTTTAGGATACACTAATGTAAAGTTTTGATCAGCTCTTGTGATGTTCCCTTCATATTGCCTTCCAGTTTTAGGTAGATAGCTTTTTTAAAAAGAGAATGCTGGAAGAACAGTAGTAAAAAGAGATAGTTGGATTTCCTTCTTGTGCATTTCTGCAGTCTTTCCAAAGGGAAGTAAGTAGTGGCATTAAATGACGTTATTCCCTCTATGACATAATAAGCTGGGGCTGAAAGTAGGCTTTTAAATGTATGCATGCATGATACAACAACTTAGATATGCAAGACAAAACACTGCACTGTTGGGTAGGTAGATGTTCTGGTTTAGGGCAAATTTGAGAGGAAACTTTCAGAGGACCCTCTAGTAAGCAGATTCAAGTGGTGCCTCCCACACTGGGTCAGGAAAAGACAAGAATTATTATCCTTTTTTTTCCTTTTTTTTTGTTCAATAATTACAAATAGCTTTAAAATTGTAATTTTTAAAATTATAAACACTGTCTAGGGCTCTGAAATCTCAAGGGAACTAGCTATAAATAGATTAATCTCTTGCCTTGAATCTGCATCATAACCAAAATAGAAATTTACTAAAAACTATCACTTCTATATCATCTGTATTTGATTCTTGAAATTTTATCCTGAATATATTTTAGATTATATCCTGAATGGGAAGCATCAATAAGTTCCTAACTTGTTTAAGGAATTAACAGTTTTGATTGGATAACTGGAAGTTTTTTTGACTTAAGATGTTCACTTTGTACCCTGGAGAAACCTATGCAACAGTGTGTGTGCTTGACATGTGATGCATGCAAATGCTAAATACAGTAGCAGCATGAGGCAAGTGTCATTAACAGTAATTTATGTAATGAAAGCCACGTGGCTGTCTTTGTAATTAATTGCTTCTAAATAGTAAATTTTAAATGTAGTTTATAGTTTTCTAAATCTGATTATATATTTTTAGGAGCAAATTGTTTATGGGTGTTTAGGGATTTATTTAGTGCTGAACCATGCTTTTTACATGTAGGCTAATTTTTTAATACAAAATGAACAAGCTAATTAGCTGAATTACGATTCATTCATAAAAATAGTTTTCTAAACTTAAACACCTAACTTGTACAGAACAATATAGTTTTGTTAAAAAAAAAAAAGCTATAAAGTAGAATTATTTTCCCTTTTGTCCACAGTGAGCAAATTTGAGATTAAGGTCTGCAGAACTTACCTTCTGATCTATTTATTTTCCTGGGCATAAGAGGAAGTAGCACGACAGGCTAATCCAAACAAAGTGAGGGGATGAACACAAAATAAATATTTCCAAACTGAGTATATTTTCAATGTGTGGACCTTGGCCCTATCAGTAGGGCAGATAAGAAAGGAGAAGGATAAACCCCTGGTTTAAATTTAAATTTAAATTCTTCACCTTAACTGCTTGTTGGGGTCCATTGCTGTTGCATCCTAGGAACATCCTTCTTTGCACAACCAACATCAGATAAGGAACTACTTTAGTGTATTTTTGTCTAACGGTTCAATATTTAGATTGTGCTACTAAGATAAAAATGTCAAACTTGCAAACATGTTTTTGGTACAGTCTTAAGTGAAGAACATTGAAGTGTGGATGATGTACACTTGAGTGCAAATATTCACAGATGTTTTGCCTTTTTCCTCAGTCTCTGGTGTGCTGCTGTATGCCTCTGCTTTGGCATGTCCACTGATTCTTTCCTGGATATGAAGAAACTTTTTGCTAAGTAACTTGCTAAGATTTAACTAAGTAGTTGAAATGAAGGATATAGCAAATCATCTACTTTTGCTAGTCTCAACTGCTGGGTTGGTTTTTTTTTTCATTTTCTGAAAAAATTTAATGGTAGAGTTTAAAGCAGAATTCTTGAGAATACCAGGAAATGGAGATGTGGTGGACAAGTACTGATATTATCAAGGTGTATGTGGAGACAAACCCTGTTTGATTTCTCTCAGTTTCTTTTGTCAGTGGACTCCCTGATTAGATACTTAAAGATGGGTTCTGCTGTCTGTAAGGTGAGGACGTTCAATAGTCATTGAAGCCTGATGTCATAATATTTGGGAGTTTTAATTTCACATTTTAGCACTGACAATGTATTTCTTCATCCCTATTGTGAATATATATTGTTCTGTATTATATGTTCAGATATATCATGTATATTATATATTCTGAAGATATATTGTTCTGAAAGTATTTTCAGTTTGAAAATGTAACCTTACAAAATAATTTTATATTTTAATAGAAGCTTGAAACATTAGTGAAATAATATTTACTTATAGAGGTCTCTCTGTGGGTTTGGCATTGGAATAGGTTCCAAACATTCACGCAACAAGTATTGTTTAATTCCAGAAAGAAATTATATCAGAACAATATCTTAGGCAAATTACTGTCCGTTTTCACTACTTGCTTACTAAGATTATAAAACTGAAAAAGTAGTTTCTTTTCTTATGGACGTGCTACTCTTCCATTGCTGTGATTGCTGTATTTTTTTAACATGTTATTTATTTATCCACTGGTAAAGCATGTTGCTGTTCTGCTCAACCATATATATGTGAATGGAAAACCAGCATTTTTGTTCATAATTTTTCAGATTGGGAGTTTGATCACACTTCTCTATCATTTGAATATGGAGTATTTTTAGTTACACTTGTATTATTGCTATTGGAAATCAGATTTTTGTGGTGTAGGTGAAAGAAGGTGTAATTTTTCTCTGCAAAGAGCTAGCATTATTTTGGGATCATTGCCTGTATTGGTATTTTGCACTTACCTCTGCAATTTATTTTTTTCACATCTGATGCGGATTGTTCATAGTCTGCAGTTGTTTTGAAATATATTGGTTGTTACAAGAGACACCAAAAAATTAGGTGTCTCCAGGAAGAATTGGTGTTCTGTTCTTAAAGGAACTTCTGAGTCTTCCTAAATGAAAAATCAAACAGTATCTAATACTGGCAATTTTCCTCTGTCTGCTGCTAGAACTTATTGGCCAACTAGGTCAGACATTATTAAAGTTCAAGTGGCCCAGTGGGAAAAGTAATGGCCTTGCGCTACTATGAATTTTAAATGCTGCCATTTCTATGTATTGCACCATCATCTGTTCTTGCACATCACTAAATTGTATAGAAGTTGTGGAACCAACCACTGTCAAGGTCATAGAAGTGATGACTCTTCTCAAGTAGCCTTCACTGAGCTTTGTCATACAGTTACACTCATAACCCTGGCTATAAGCATCAAAGTTGTATGCACATGCCTGAATTTAACCTTTTTATTGTCATTGAATAGTGAAACCTGCAGTGCAGGATATCTTTCTCCTCAAAATCTTTACTTTGTATTTTATTTTTGATCCTGCCAAAGGTATGGAATTGACTTTGAGGCAAAAGCAATTTTTGGGGATCTATTTAGATCTTTTGAGTTGAGCTGTTGTACAGCTTACTGAACTGGATATCAGAGAATTCTAAAATTGATTCATGTTATTGTTTTTCAGATGAGCTTGAATTTCATCTTGATTTTAAATTTAATTTTACTAAGTCTGAAATGAGCATATCATCACGTACTTCTTGTCGTATATGTATGTATATCTACATACACACAGCATAACAATAACAACAGTAACAACAACAACACAATAATAATAATAATAATAATAATAATAATAATAATAATAATAATAATAATAATAATAATAATAATATATTTGTAATGGGAGTATTTCCTCTACAGAACTGTATTGACTTGATAGTTTCCAAAGGAGTAGCTACCAATAATGCTTCATTGTATGGAAGGCTTCTTATGCAGAAATAATAAAACTGGTTTTGTATTCCAGACTTGAACTGGTGTAGCTGGAAAGCTGGAAAATTAGAAGATGGCCACTTTATAGAAGTCAGCATTGTAATTAAAGACTTAGATATATCTATGTTACTTAGTAACTCTAATTCAAACTCACCTATTGATTTAAAAATATACACTCATGTATATAGGCAAGTATGTTGATTTAACTTAAATTGGTAATTCATGGACTTCTGATAAGTCATTGATAGATTTGTGCATAATAAAAGTACAAATGTGTACAGAGACAATACTCTGCTTTTTGAGAATTTTCGTTCAGAGAAGTGACCACAATCATACTAACCTATAAGAAAGATTGTTGTACTAGAGGCTACAGTGAAGAAAGATTAAAGCTTTAACTATTGTAGAGGTCAATGTGCCTCCTTTGTTCCATGCTCTTCAAGCATATAAGCCTAACAAGCTCGGATAGGCCTTTGGTATTGCTGAGCCTTCCTGGATTCACTTGTAGAATCATTCAGACTGCTAAGAAGCCTTTTTGTTATCTGGACAATCCTGACCGTGGAAGAAATTGTGAGAATCCTCAAGTTGTCACCTCCTATCAGGTGGGAAGTTGACCATCAGATTTGCGTTGGGTGATTTTCAGGTCTAACTGTGGTGCTTGCTGCCCATGCCCTGTAGTTGTGGGAAGCCACTGAGGCTGTATGCCTCTGTGCATGTTATGCATTTGAAACAATGCTGCTAGATCTATTTGAAATCCATTACTAACAGAGTTTTTACAAATTAGGGTGGACTGGTTAGCATGTTAGCATAAACATTCCTTCCTTTAGGAGTCCCTGTTCCAAATCATTTGCAGTATGGAAGATGAGAATTTGGCTGGTTGGATTTCTTTCATGTCTTTAATAATGTAACAGGAAAAATATGTTTTAGACACACGCTCTGAAACTTCAGGATAGATGTGAGGAGAATTCCCCTTTCACCACTAGTCTTTTAAATTTTTTGATTTATATCTTTCTTTCCTCACTTAGATTTTAAATCTGGCATGGCAACACCACACAGTTCTAGCCCTATAACTTGTATTTTAATGCTCAATATTGTTCCAGTAAAAGTATTTTTAAACTTACTATACATGGGAAGGGGAAGTTCTTTTCCAGTTTAAAGAAATGAGAGACTCTTGCTATCTACTTTGGAACTTTAGAACTTTCATATCATGAAAGATATGAGTAGCACTGCATACTCACTAGAGATTGTGGAAGAAACAATTTTCCCCCCTTATTGAATTCCTTCTATAGCTAAGTGGCAGTGTATATTCTTCAGGGAGAAGGTTTGTCACTGCAGCTTTGGGATTTCTCATGTAACAGCTTCTGAATTTTGGAAACACAGCTCCTGCCCCTACACTCAGTTTTTAACCAATATATTTATCGTTTTAATAAGGTGGAATATTCCATTTTGTGAAAAGGAAACAATGAAGCTATTCTGCTTATGTATAACATATTTGTCTTATGGACTATGCTTTCCCCCTTGTTGTCTCCACTTGTGTGAAATCTCTCTAAATACTCTTCCTTTGTTCCATGATAAAATACATTAAATGTGAAACTGATTTTTTACTCTTTGTACTTTAGGCAACAAATGTGGAGTTAAAAGTGAGGGAAAGGAAAGTCATTATAAAACATGAAACATTAAACAAGTGAAATCTTGGTTTGCACCTACAACTCCATGTTTTCAGTAATCTCAGAAAATAAAGTAAAAACTGTAAGTTTCATCTTAACTGTAAAGAATTAATGATTTGCAAGGGCTCATAGTATAATATTTGCATAACATTTGCTTTGCTTGGACTTTCTCCTTGTGACGCTGAAGTAAGTAGCAAATATTAAGCTGGACAGCACTCCAAATCTTGGTTGCATCTGCAATTCTGTTTTGTTGAGGTGATGATCTGGTACAATTAAATTGCTTTCATCATTACTAGCTGCTTCTTAGCCAAAGTTTTCTATCTACTCTAGCTACAAAGCAGTAAACTGCTTATATGAAGTAGTAACTTATTTGTTACTACTTTACATATGAGTACTCATTGCAAACCAGAACATTTTTGAAAGACTCTCCAGGGATTATAGCATTCCTTGTCTTCAAATTCTGAGATTCATTAGAAGAGAATGGTCTAAATGTTATTCTTATTTAGTAATTGACCAAAGGGCATATTCTTTTCCCACCAAGCTCTTTCTAGCTTAACTGATATCTAAGTTCTTAGAGATCATTTCTCTTATCCCTTTTTCTGGACTGTCTTGGGCATCCCCTTCTAAATGTTGGATTTGTGTATTAGAAGTAACTTTAATAACTGTAATACTATTTTCTTTATGGCAAGCAAATTTTTGTATCTTTATATCATTTGTAACCTAGAACTTACACTTCATTTTATAAAATAAAAGTATTTTTATCATTAAAAAATGGGCATTTTTAGCCAACTTTAGATTTCAGTTTTCTGCTCAAATCCACTTAAGTATTGACAAGAGCATGAAATACATCAGGCATTCAGATGGAAGTATGCCGCTGACACCAACCCAGAGTAACAAAAGGTAAATTGGCGTCATTGTGGATGCCAGTGTACAGGAAAAGAGGATATCTAAAGAGTGAGGCTGGATGCTTTGAACAGAGCTCTGGGAGTTAGACTCATTACTGTCTAGAATTCCAGAAGAAAATGTTTCCATGAAAGTTGTCACTACTGAACTGCGGAACTGAGAAAAATTTGCTTTTTTCCCTGGACAATATACTGAGTTCTACAAGAAGGATAACAGGTTAGAATATTAAATGTTTAAACGCGGTAGTACTCAGAATTACGACTTCTGGGTTTTTGTTCATTTGTTTCAGAAAATCAGCAATTATGTACCATGGCTCTACAGTTGTTTCTCAACAAAAGTGTCTGCTTGTCACAAACAACTATATTCCCAGTCTTCAAGTAAGGCATGAGGCTTACTAGATAGGTTATTCCATGAAAGGCAATAATGCAGTACTCAAATGTTATTTTGAAGAAAAAGCCACTTTCAGTGTTATGTTTGTTTTCCTGGATAGCTCAGTGTGATTACTTGTGATAGCTCACAACATTTGTGTGGTCATTTGTTGCTTTGAAATCTTGTATAGAAGTATCAGAGGATGGATGCAGCCCTAGGAATTTAGCTGTTCCTCTAGAAGTAATGGTAACTTCTATGGTAGTATTCCTGCTGTCGGTATCAGCAGTTGTGATTGTGCTGTTTTTCTATTCGAATTCACATTCATTACTTCTCTTCCCTCTCCAAGTACATAGTAGTGTCTTTTTCAGTGCTTTCTGAAACCATGATATTTCAGTTTTCACTCAATAGGATCTTGCAATATATGCTCCATCTGTGTTTTGAAGAGCTACTTCATTTTGCCAGGAAGTTGTCTCAATGAAATTGTAGCAAGAAAACACTGAGTGGCAGATGAGTGGTTTTAGTTTTTAAGTAAACGATGTTAACCAAAAGAAACATGGAAGCAGCCATGTAAAGATATAAATCCATTTCTCCTGGAGAAGGGGAAAGATCATCCAGTAATAAGGCTTGTAATTATTTGAATGGTGTTATTGAAATAATTCTCTTTGCCCCAATGATAAAGTTTATGTACTGCAATCCAGTATATATCCAATTTGCACTGTTATTGGAATGAATTTTTTCAGTATTTGTGCTAGGTCCTAAATTATCTGAACAGTTGGAAAGACTGTTCCATAGGAGAGGAGTGTTAAACTAAATTGAAGTAGGTCAAATTCCAAGGACACCAAGGGGACAAATATAATGGACAAGAATAAGAAAAACATTTAGTTTTGAGAAGACCTTGAAGGCCATCATGGTCATTAACCTAGCATTTCCAAGTTGGCCATTAAAGGTGGAGTGTAAAGGGAGGGAGGGATAATGGTCTTTGTTTTTTTTATATGCCAGTGTCAGTGTTTAATAGGATAATGATAGTTTAAGTATAGTTAACATACCAGGAATAGCCTAAAACCACAAAAATTACTATGTCAGTGGAGGAGAACTCAAACCAGAGATCTAGTCAAATGCTGTCCTGATCTGTTCTGGGATTTTTCCCACATCTGTCTCTAAATTCAGTTCTACCATTATGACCATGTAAATCTGCAAGGTAATAATAGTTATGTGGTGAGCCATTAGGGGGCCATATGTATCCAACTTATTTATAGCCTGCAGGTTTGGGTTTTTTTTTTTTAGATCAACTTGAAATATCTTAGCTTTCTGTATGTGTGTAGCCTGTGTAAGTATAATAATCTTAATTTCTTTCCTTTGTTCACCTTCTAGTGATTACATGTGCAGGTTGCAGGTTGTCATAATTGGATTATGCACCTTTTGGAGAGGCTTTGTGGTATGTAACTCCTGGCCTCTATGTCACGTGTATATTTAAATAAATATTTATTATTTAAATACTGTTTACTTTATTTGACTAGAAACTATTAAAATTTAAATTCTTTACTGTATTGGACTTATTTTTTCTGTAATCCATTAATTTAATCTATATATTAGTCCATTTCTGTTTCTATAATTTTTCTACTGTTTTAACATTCAGTCTCACTGAGTACTCAGGGTGAATAGTCCCATGTGTAAAATACCAAAGATCAAGGCTCAGCTTACTGCTGTCACGCAGATGTTGCGCTGGGCAGACAAGCCCAACTACAAAGTTATGGCAAAAAGCCTGGAAGCACAGCTATGGATAAGATATACTTGTAAGTTCTTTATACAGCACTGCACTGACCTAGTCACTTTGTTTCTGATTCTTCAGCTGCTTGGTTTAGAGGTAACTTTATACCATGCTGCATATACATACTGTCTGTTTAACTCTGATCCAACCATTTAGTTGTTTTGTGCCTCATTGTTCCCTTTTGAAAGTGAGAGTAGGATTTCCTCATTTTAAATTAGTGTTTCTGAAGTGTGACAGTTGGAAGGAGAAGGGTCATTTATGTATGGAGAGAATATGTACTTTTAATGTAATTATGATACAGGTGTTAAATTCACAGACAAGAAATCTGACAGAAGAGTGAGACTTTAGACATTGTGGATTCTTTGAACTACCTATGCTGTGCCATAGTAAGTAAGTTCATGGGAGGAAAAAATGTTAATTATTCATAATGCTTTGCTGTGCCATAAAACTCGATTTATTGAGACTATAATTTGTTCAAGTTGCATGTAGTAGAAAAATATATCAGGAGTAATTAGTAGTACTCAGGATGTGATGAGGTAGATATATCCACAGAGGACAATTGAAAACAGTAGCGGTGTGGTATTGATTGCCTTTCAGAGGAAAAAATCTTGTCTCTTTTCTAAATGTTAACAATTCAGAGAGAAAAATTCCCACTTGGGAAGAATGCTTTCCAGGTTGCTTCATTGCCAGGTGTTCGACATTGAGTGGATCCTTAGATGAATGAAGCTTATGGCAGCTTTTGGAAATGACCGACTCTGGGGAATCTTGGCTTCCTGCTGTGAAAGTTTCCATTTTCAAAGCACATCAGTTTCAGTGGGAATGTTCCACTGGTCCCATATGCTACTTCTGACGGAGGGGAAGTTTTTAACCTGAATATGAGACAGCTACTGAAGAAGTTCCCTTGCTGCTAACAAAATGAATTTCAATATGTTGCCAATGAACAAGCGGCGTGTTCCCAACTGCTGATGGAATTTAACTCCATCAATTTTTAATGGAAATTTTGCTTTAATTTCCTTTTATCCCTGTTACCTTTTAGCTCCGCTACTTGCTCCTGGTAGGACTTTTGAGTTCTGAAGTTGAATCACCCAAACAGTATGCTAGTTTGATTTGAAGTTCTTGCTATATTTTCCTCCCCTCCCTCATACGCTCTCTCCTTGACCTAGCAGCAGGAAGCCTTTGTCTGAGGTGTTCATCTGGAACAACTTTTCCACACTTGTTTTCATGTTCTGTTAGATTACAGGGCAGCAGGCCTACCTTTGAAGCTCCCTTCTCTTTTGTTTCTTTGCAGTGCACTCCAGTAATTAACTTTGTCCTTCTTTTATTTGTTCCAGTCAATCGCAGTCCACTCTGCTGAGCATCTTCTCCCAGGAGTACCAGGTTAGAAGTTTTCTCCTTTGTGAGGGTTGACAGGTGCCTAATTGAATGATGAATGTCCCTTTATTTCTTTGTAATTGAACTGCCAGCTTTCTGATTGGTTTGGAGGATGTTCCTTTTTCCACATCAAGCACCGCCTGAGTCTCAGTGGATGGCTGCCAAGCCTACCCATCCATCTGTCTAATAACATCTAGCCTTTGCTTATTTGGTGGACCTGTAATAAATTATGCTAAACCATTATTATTCTGACAATAATAATTTCCCTGTGTTGCGTGGTTCCATGTGCTAAATGTTTGCTGACTTGCACTGTCAGTGCTGCTTTCCATTGCTGACAGAGATGATGATAAATGACCATTGCCGGAGTGGCAGAAGGCAAGAGAGGCAGAAAATGGAGTCATTTATCATGAGATGACAGGTGTCAGTCAAGTGGCAAGTCTCTATGGAATTACTTTTTGTAGTTTTTCAAATAAGTTGTTTTTAAGCAATGTTCTTCCTGGTTAAAAATGCCAATTGAATTGTAAAACTAGAGTGCACCAGACTTAGATGGAATTGAATTGAGGGAAAATTAATACAAAGGTTGAAAGAGAGAACAAGTTTTTCTTTGCCCTCAGCAGCCTTCAGTAAACTTATTTAGATTCAATTATTGTGACCTTACTGGCTTTTACATATGGTACATTGCAGTACAGTCTGAAGACGTTCAATTCAATAGGTAGATTGAATGTCATTTCTGTATGGAATCTAAAAGCATGGTTCACATCTATCAAAGTGTAGCCAAGGATCGCGTGTTTGTGTAGTCATGATTTCAGTGTTTTGATCTATGACACCTTTGTAAAAGTCCTGGTTTTTTTTATTTTTCCAGAAACAAATCAAAAGAACACATGCCAAGCATCACACTGCTGAAGCTATTGAAACTTACTACCAAAGGTATGACCTCCCCACCCCAGTTAAGACTCTCATCGTAGCTCCTGATTTTTACAGCAGTTGTGAGTAAATGAGCTTATGAAGCTAATTTTATATAACAATAAATGAAGAATTTGGGAATACAGAATGGTTCACCTAAAAATGTTTTTCACTGGAAATACAGAAATTTTTCAGGATTTGGTCATTCTGATTAAGAAAGAGTTTACTTCCCTGTCTCTAAGTCAGGATAAGCAAATATTTTTTCCAGTGTATGTGATGACATTTATTATATATTGCCTATAGTTTGTAATTTTTAGGATTTCTGTGTCGACTGATTTTGATGACTTCCTTACAGCAAGAGAGCTTGTTCTGTTACAGTTCCTTGTTTAAAACAACATTTGTGCTACATTACAAAAAGTTACATATTCATGTATTGCCAGTTAAAGCACTAATTTTTAGATCACTCCTGTTTTATCAACAGAAGTGTCAGAAATAGTTTTTAAGGGAGGATGAAAACCTTTATGTCATTTTACAATTGTTTGCATCTTAAGCTAATAAACTGTGTTTGCTACACCTTGTAGTTTTTCTGTTAGTTCCACAGGCTTTACTAAAAATATTCCATTGACATAATTGGGTCATAGTGATAACAGGTAAAGATATGCAATTAAAATATTACTTAGTAGACTGACATATCTGAAGAGCATGCATGGCAAGTGAATTCATACTTGTGATGTATGATATTTGTGCTTAATACTAATCTGTATGAATCAAGAAAATAAACAAAGAGCCTTCATTTGTAAACAATTAAATGTGCTTCTGCCAGAGTCATGTATTTAAAACTTAACCACAATCTGATTATATCAAACACTGGTTTAGAATATCTAGTGTCAAATGTACTAGTTTGGGTGTTTGATTTCATTTTTTTAGTAGTTGTATTGTTTTGTAAAATTTGTACTGGATCACATCACACTTTTCCTAGGGTTGATTCTTGTTTAGGAAGAATATTGGCTTAAAATTTTGTTTTGCTAATAACATGCGTATAGAGTACTACTTCTAATTATTTTTCACTAGCACAGTTTCAGTAAAGTGGCCTGTGGTAATTGTAACTGCTGTGTAAGTAACCCTTTTCTTAGAGTATGTGCAAATCACTAGTTCCAGCCTGAAACTTCAACCTGAAACACAGGAGAAGATTTTGCTTTATGCAAAGTAGCAGTTGTATTGGTGTCAGTAGGGTTGTAGGTATGATTAAGTTTGTCTCACATCAGGTAGGAGGATTTGGTCTCCTGTCTTCTTCTGTAGTCTGAAGTATGATAGCAGTACATAACTAATGCATTATGTATGAAGCTGTGTGGTAGTGGTAGGGAAAATCATTCTTTATGCTATTTCTGAGTATGTCATTTTGCAAGTGTATTAACATGGCTGAGTAAAATGCACATGTTTTTAAATCAGAGATGTTCTGGTCAATAGCTAAAAAACTCATTTCAGTCCTGTTTTAATAGATTTACTGTGTAGTATGTTTAGGAGGCTACAGAAGCAGACAACTTGAGATAGAAGCCACTTCGAAATACTTCAGGCATAAATATGACAAACATGTCTTCTCCTCCGCTCTTCTGTATCATCCACTTTACTGCTGTAAATCCCAGACTGGGTGCTATGCTCCTTAGTGTTTCTGCCAACATACAAGCAGGTAATTGTGCTGTCATTGCTTTCTTAGGTCAGAACTACCAGGTTTTGAAGGTAGACATTTCCAGTGGTCCCTGTTAGGAGCAAGTAAAATAGCTGAGTAGAGTAGTGTCTTCCACTTTACTGAGACTTACTAGTCTGAAACTTAGGCAAACACAAAGTACAAGAAGGATCAGCAGGTTTTCAGAACAGTATTGCCATCAGCATGTGAGACCTGTTAGTCTATAATAGAGTTGCCAGAAGCAGTAGAAATATATGACAGAAATTTACTTAATTCTCACTGTTGCTGTTAAATCATCTAGATGCATGCTTGAGAACTTTAGTCTCAAGTACATTTTCCTAATTGTGTATTTTGTGTATGATATCTCATTTTTTTCTGTTATAAATTTACGTTTGAACATGTTTTGTGGGGTTTTTTTTTAATGTGGAACTGAAATAGTTTAAAGCAAGAAGCTTTTTTAATTTCCTTAATTCATTAAGCTTCAGAATAATTTGCAAGCAAAAAGCCCTCTATCAAATCTTATGTGAAGGAGTTTATAAAGGTGTGCCACACATTCCACAGAAAGGTAAAATGATAAAGAATTTTAATGCCTGTAACTAATGAGCAGAAGAGTGTCTTCTGATGGATAGATAATGATAGAGCTGGAAAAGCTGTGGCCTTCTAATGATGTCAGTAATGATGTGCTGTGCGAATACAGATAGGATAAACGAGCAGGTTCAAATGTTGATAACTATTGTTCTTTTCCACATGGCTGCAAAGCACAAAGTGGCTTCCAATATCATAGCTCCTTCCCATCAGCTTCTGAAGACAGGTTTTAGGTTTTATTGAAATCTGAATATCAAGCAATGAAAGTAACAGAAGTGAGGAAAGCGACATTGTGTGAATTGATGGTCAGAAACATCATTCTGTAATACCCTCAACTAGAAACATTAAGCCTTTGCCACTGATAGGATAATGACTTTTATCAACCTTTATTTAATCCTAAATATTTCTTGTTTTCTTTGTAGAATATTAATTGTTAGACTGATTTCACTAAAATAAGCCTTTAGTATTTAAATTACTGCTCAGCTGATAAAATCTGGAATAAATTTGAGAATTTAGGTTTTTGTGCTTACTAGGGAATTGGGTAAGATATACAGTGCACCTTCATAGTTGAAGCTCATGTGGAATCAAAAATCTTTACTGTGAATAATAGAGGTTTGTTTGTCTGTGATGCATCTTTAAGTAGTACAGATATAATTTATTTGTGTGTCATTAAGCCACATTTTTTAAAATTTCTTGATATATTGAGTTTTTTACCAGTGTCTTCATTGAGATGGATATATTTTGCAGATGAATAGAATAGAATAGAATAGAATAGAATAGAATAGAATAGAATAGAATAGAATAGAATAGAATAGGAGACAACCCTGGAAGTTAGAGATTGCTTAAAATACTACTTCTTAAAAGATTTCCCATTAAATGAGGTATTTCCCCCAAATGAAAAATATTCACAAGGGATGCTGACATATATAAACTGGCCTTTTCTTGCCACTGCAAAATTACTGGCTTTGTCTTGTCTAGGTACCTGAATGGGGTGATGAAAAATGCAGCTGCCCCAGTGTTACTGGACCTGGCCAATGAGGTAACCATCTTTCTTTTTTCTTTAATCTTCCACTGTAAAACCTGAGGGGCATATCTATAGTGACTTTACTGAGAAATGTAATTAACCTAAAAAAATGGTTTCAAGGCACATTAGACATTTAAAATGGTTCCCCAGTCTGTTAGTACTTAAAATAATTAGACAAAAAGCCACATTTATTAATAAATCAGTTCATGTAATTAGTCTTTTAACTTCAAGGCAAATGGGTAGGATACCCTGAATTTGTATTTTGCTGAAAATTTCTGACAGACTGAAGGTCTTTATTGCATAAACTTGCTAAAAAATTCTCACATTGATTAAATGCAGTTTCATCAGTTTGATTTCTATCAGTTTGATAGGAAGGCTTAAAACATAATTTTCCTGACTCCATTTATTTCTGTTCATACAGATTAGAGGATGGCTAATGAAAACTGCTTAAGATAAAGCACTTAAGCAGAATAAATTCCTCAGTGTATGAAAAGTTCTGTACGGATGCCATTAAAGTCTTGACAAATTTATTGATGCTGTTTATTAACTAGAATATGAATTTGCCTTGGTATACATGGTGTTATTTGTATTAAAAACTGCTATCTTAGTACTACATTAAAGAAGAGGTAAAAAGTTTGGACAAGTGGCAGGGAGTTTCCTAGAAAAAAAGAAATTGATGAAATACCTGTTTTTTAAACTCTAAAATATTTATTTACTGTAATAGTAACAGTACAATAGCTGATACTCCCTGGAACTGCTTATGCAATCCTCAAAGGGATAGAATGAAATATATGCTGTTTTGTGTTGCATTTTAATAGAAAACGTAAGAAGGAAGTAGAAAATGAGTGTTTGCATTAAAAATGATATGGCACTGTGAACATTAAGTGTAGCAATAGCAGCAAGTTCTACATGTTACATTAGTAAAAAAGAATGGTTTTTCTCTCATGTACATTGCTGCAGCCGGCAAATGAACAATTACCTATCAATTACTGGAAGATTTTAATGGTCTGTGAAGTGTCTGTGTAACCTGATCGTACAGTTAGCATGGAATCAAGAATTTATTTCATATTAGTGGTAATGTGTAGCTTCTTACCATTTCTGGAAAAGACAAATCCTGAAGTAGTGAGAATAGAATGTACTTTACATAAATAGGTACAATCTTACTAAGAATTTAGGTAAACATCCCAATGGATGATCTATTGCACCCATATTATATGGGAACTGTCATAAAAATATTTCAAGCACAGAGTAATATATCTGTTACTGGTTCTTTGTATATTTTTCGCATTGATTTAGAGATGATGCATATAATTTCTGACTCGAGTGAGCATATCTTTGTTTATTTTTCACTAATGCATTTTTGCAATTCAGATCAAAGATACCTGCAGTTCAGAAATAAATAAAAATTAAGTCTAAGAGAAAGGGGAGATACATAAAAAACTTATTTGTTTCTGGTTTTGTAGTAGCAGGTATATCAGAAAGGCAGTGCATTTTGT